>NW_006399857.1:3304709-3305898 GCF_000299155.1 Elephantulus edwardii
AATCTCTGTAAATGTTTATGAAAATTAATAAAATATAATTATAGAAAAAAAGTCAGAAATTTGTTGACTGAATTCTAAATGACTATAGACTTTCTTAATCAGGTGGTACTTTTTTAGTTACAAAAATTTTCAGAGATAACTTTATCTGTTCTACCTCTCATATTTTTAATAGTGTGTAGGATTTCTTTTAAATCTTTTAGGCTTTATCATCTAAGTATATCACTACTTCCTCATGTAATTGAAAGAATTTATGAATAGGGTTTACTTAAATTGTATGTTAGTTTAAGAAATCTCCTTTAGGTAAAATTAAAAGTGCCGTATTTATTCTGATATTTATACACAAACTACTAAAATGAATAAAATTCTGGTGGTTATTTGTGTAAAATATCTATATCTTTAGACAAATATTAAAACAGTATTATGTTAGATGATTTACAACTTTACTCTTGATCTTATTTTTTTTTTTACAGAATATACCCTTAAGAATGATAAAAAACTTGAAAAAACAGAAGGAAACATCCCTGGGTTTTTGTTTGTTTGTTGTTGTTGTTTTTTTAAAAAAATCTTTAAGTAATTTAAATAGACTTCAACTAGAAAGCAGGGATTGTGCTGGGAATTGTTTGTCTTTCAGTCTTATATATGTCCAGAAAGTTCTACCTCTAGCTCTTGATTCCTCTCTTTCAAATCTTGATACACTTTCCAGGGCATTGTTTTATTAATTAAGTTGGTACATGTTTCCAACCTAATAGTTTCTAAGTTTGTTTTCTGATAGTAGGATTCTGAATTAGCAGAAAGGTTCATTTTGTATTATTTCTGTCTTTCAGCTCAAATTGGCAAGTTGTTACATATAAAAATCTAAAACTTTGCAAGTCTATGAATGTTGTGTGTATCCGCTTCCACATTACTTGACAAAAGCTACATTCACAGATATGTTGAAATAAATACATCTCTACCTTATATGTCTCTTAGAGAATAAAACTTTTAAGCTACTTTTTTTATTATTATTATTAAATTTTATTAGTTTCAATGAACATTCACAGGGATTCTGGGCTTTCACTCCTTCATTGCCGCTCCATTCTCTACACCCTCCTCCCCAGTTTGTTCTTCTTCCCCGCCATCCGAATATCTGTTTTAATTGTCCAATTGCCACAGTGCTTGTCAAAGTCAGTTCTGATTAATCTCCTTTGTC
>NW_006399857.1:3313723-3325229 GCF_000299155.1 Elephantulus edwardii
GGGTTGTGTCATCTGCATAACGCAGATTGTTGATAAATCGTCCACCAATCTTGACCCCACATTTCTCCTCATAGAGCCCAGCCTCCGGGATAATCTGTTCTGCCTATATGTTGAAAAGGTATGGAGATAGGATGCATCACTGGTGTATGCCCTTCCAAATTTTGAACCATGCAGTATTCCCTTGCTCTGTTCTGACGACTGCCTCCTGGTCCAAGTATAAGTTTTTGCATTAGCATGATCAAGTGTTCTGGGATTCTCATTCTTCTCAGAGTCAGCCACATTTTGTTCACCAAAGTACACTATGAAATCTGGAGGATGCCTGTCTGGATGATTGAAAGAGTTGAAGAATGTCTAAATTATCCATCAATACGATTAAAATCACTTTCAAGCAAAAATATTGCTGAAGATATACAAATATAGTAGGCACAGTATATTGACAAGAAACTGCCAGAAGTGTAAACTCGGCTTAAAATAGGCTATGGAATCAGGTGTATCATTATTTACGTCAAATGGATCCTGGCTGAAAGCAGAAAATACCAGTACAATGGCTATTTGTATTTTATTGATTATGCAAAGTCATTTGACTGTGTGGATCATAGGAAATTATGGCTAACATTGAGAAGAATGGGAATCCCAGAGTACTTAATTATAGTCATGTGAAATTTATCCTTAGATCAAGAAGCTATTTGCTCAAACAGAACAATGTGTATCAAAGCTGTATTTACTTCTGTACCCATTCAATCTGTATGCTAAGCAATAATTCCTGAAGCTGGGCTCTATGAAGAGGAACATAGTTTCAGGATCAAAGGAAGACTCATCAACAAACTACATTATTCAAATGCCAAAAAACCTTGCTTATGGAAAGAGAAGAAGACTTGACATACTTCCTTAGAAGATAAAAAGTCATAGTTTTTGCCTTTGATAACATCTCAACATCAAGAAAAAAGGCCCTCAAAATGGGGCCAACGATGAACATCATATTTGATGGAAAACGAAGCTGTCAATCATTTCATCTTTTTGGGATCAACACGCTTCTACCAGCAGCCAGGAGATCAGGAAACAAATTGCATTGGGTAAGTTTACTGTAAGGGAAATTTCCAAAACATTTAAGAGTAATTATTTTAGTTTGAAGACTAAGGTATGCCTGATTCAAGTCTTATGATCCTTTATTAGTTTTATTTTTCTTTGTAAAGTTTTATATTATTTTTCTTATTAATTTACTTAGTTGTAATTAGTGTCTTTTAGCAGATTGTAACTAATATAATGTTTCAAATTGTATGTTAGCTTGAGAACTAAGGGGTGCCAGATTCAGGGCATGATCGTTTTGATCACTTGTTATGTGTATGAGATCTGGACAATGACTAAAGATGACAGAATAAGACTTGATGCTTTAAACTCTTTTGTTGGAGAAGAGTATTGAGTAGTCCATGGACTGCTCAAAGAACAGACAAGTCTTGGAGAAGGTGCAACCAGACAATAAAGTAGAATTTTAATTCTATGAAGAGCTATAGACTGACTTCAAATATTTGTATTTGTAAAAATAAGTAACTAGTATTTATTAGATACTAGCTGTTAACATGGGAGAAAAATGAGGAATCTTCTCCCATGTGACTTTCAGCCTCTGAAAACCTGCATGAGAGTTAGCTATGATACACAAGAAGTGACTTGTTAATAGATACAGAGCTATTAATTAAATACTATATATTCAATATCATTCTCTGAAGCTCACATGGTGGCATTTTAAAAAAATTGCAGTGTTTTTGATGATAAAACTAGTAAGCAATTTTCATCTCACATTGTTGTTGTTGTTAAGTACCTTCTAGTTGGAATTCACTCAAAGTTGGCCCTTAACAGCTTTTCAGACTCTATGAATCACATAGGAGAAAGTTGTCCATTTTTTTCCCACTCTCAGCAGCTGGTTGATTCTAATCATGTACCTTCAAATTGTCAACAGCTTACCACTAAGTTCATTACCACTATCGTCTCAGAGCTCCTTTCCACTATCTTGTCAGCTCTCACTACTATTATAATATCTCTGAAACTAAAAGAAAAAAGATATTATTAGTGGATCTTTATTTTCTAAAGGAAATGAATGATATTAAAGTTATTAATACTCTTAAGATGACCATTTTATTTTTTTTTTTTTTGCTAAATCCAAGACTAACTTCCTGAACAGCACAACACTTGACACTATGATTATTAAAGAGCAGTGTCAAATAAACATACACCTCCCAAATTCCTCTTTGTCATGTGGACAAACCAAGAACAGTGTAAATATATTTTTTTCTTTAACTGGCTTTATAAAGCATGCTGAGTCATTAAAGGTAATATCCCCTATGCATTTTCACCATGTTCAATATGCCTTCAAGTCAAGCTACATTTTAAATTGTAATAAGAGGTTTTGGAATGAAATTAAACTGAAATTGATTTAAATAGAGAAGAAGCCTAATCAGCTTAATTATCTAAATATTTAGATATAACTGGATCCAGTAACATCACAACCTCACTCAGGGAAGTCTGGTGGATTAATAGGTAAGGAATTGCACTGCCAACCAAAAGTTAAGCTGTTCAAATCCACCAGCTGCTCCACAAGAGAAAGATGACAATTCTCCACTCATGTGATTTACATCTTGGAAAACCTGCTTTAGGGTTCCCTATCAGTGGATTCCAAATCAAAGACCCATATAAACAGCAGTAACTCCACATCTCCTTTAATAGGAGCTGTCTCTGTGTTTGCAATGTACTTTTGAGTTTGCATCCACAACAGAACTTAATGCTCTCTGATTTGTACAACAACCTTACTACAACAGATTTAGACTGCACATATTTATTCTTTAACAATATACACAAAAATATTAATAGAGTAAATTCGTTTTCTACTTTCCCTTCATGTCTAAACGCTTTCTCATTTTCATTGACATGACTCTATACTGTGGGCTAGGAGATTTGCACCAGGAAATAAGTTTCATTCAAATTGTAATAAAAAATTAGTATAGGTTATAATCTTCCAGAAATGCTCAAATAAGTGTTGATGGAATGATAGCAATTGGCAATGAAGAGGCGTTCAGCAAATATCTGTAACATTAGGTTATGCCTTATTTATTGGAAAAACAACAACAAAACGACTGCCTGACAAATGCTATCAAGAAGAAATCTATAATTTTTCAGTCAATTTAATTGTGGTTGGGCATCTGGGCTATTTAAATGTTCTTGAGGATTCAGGGAAGAGGGGCAGGAGGTATAGTAGGTAATCATAGGATCACCCTATTTGATGGGTGGGGTTGGTTAAGGAAATGAGAAAGATCTGGTGTGAAATGCAATGTATTTGAACTTTGTAGGTAAACCAGTATAAAATAAAATTTAAAAGAGAAGAAGAAATCTATAGTCAAGGTTAGCTTTTTGAATCCACTATATTAATGAAAAATATACTCTCTAAAGAACAAGGTAGGCATCCATCTGAAAGAGTAGGGAGGAATTTTTAACAGGACTTTGATTTGTGTTGAGTGAGTTACTAAGAAGAAACTTGGAAAGCATGAATCAGGTGTGAATTGCTTATCACTGTAGTCTTTTCCTTTAGGAGGGACAAGGATCAATAAAGGTTTGGATAAATCATTGATTAGAAAGTAGTACAGATATACTTTGGAGATGTTTGGGATTTAGATCTAGACCATACAATAAATCAAATATCACATAAAATGAGTTACACAGTTATTGTTTGTTCGTGTTTTGTCTGTTTGTTTCCTAGTGAATATAAAGATATGTTTGTATTATACTGTGGTCTATTAAAGGAAATCTGGTGGCACAAACCAAAACATTAGTGGTTTGAAAACTCTAGTCACTTCAAAGGAATAAAATGAGATGGAATCAATTCCACCACATTGGGTATGATTTGTTTTAATATTCTAATAAGTGCGCAATAGTCTTTGCAATTACTTGCTATGCAACAGAGAGCTGAACAATGACTAAGGGTGACAGAAGAAGAATTAATGCCTTTGAGCTGTGATGTTATAGAAGAGCATTGAGTGCTAGAGAAGGTGAAACCACGTTGCTCCTTGGAGGCAAGGATTTTGAAGTTCTATCTCACAAACTTTTGACATGCAACAAGGAGGGACTACTTTTTGAGAAGGACATCAAGCTTGGAGGGGTGGAGGGACAGCCAGGAGAGGGAGACTCTGGATAGAATGGATTGACACAGTAATTGGAGAAATGGGGGTAGGTGTGCCAGAGGCAAGGAGATTGGCTCAGGATAGGGCAGGTTTCAGAAATATTGTAAATAGGGTCTCTACGTGTCAAAGTCAACTCAGTGGCATAGAACAACAACAACAGTGTCATCAACCTGTCAAATATGGTCATAAGTAAGAAAACGTGACGTATAGACATTTTGTTAGAACATGTTCCTAGAAAACTGATATATGATAGATTGGATTTCTATAAGGTTGTCAAAAGTCTTCAATTTGTCAAAATTGCAATAGCCCGGAAGCATAATGAAGTGAAGAACAGTGTAAATGGTATTCTGTAATTGCACAAAAATTCACCTTACTTTGATCAACAATCAACATATTGGTACCAGCAGTCAAGAAATAAGAAGATGGGAGAAAGTCTTTTGTCAAATTCTAGGAAGCTATGATGTCAGTTTAAAGGCAATGGTGTGAATGGTTTAAACCATGGTCTTTTCAGTTACTTGCTATGCATCAGAAAGTTTGACAATGACTAAAGGTGACGGGGGTAAAATAAAATCCATGCCTTTGAGTTGTGGTGTTGCAGAAAAGTGCTGAATGCCCCGTAGACTGGCAAATTAACAAACAAATATGTTTCAGGAAAAGTGCAACTAGCTGTTCCCTAGATGCGTGGATGGTGAAGTGTTGTCTCTCATACTTTGGGCATGTTGTTAACAGAGTTCAATGCTTAGAAAAGACATTATGCTTGGAAAAGGAGAAGGTCAGTAAATGAGAGGAAACTCTCAATGAGGTGGATTGATATAGTGACTAACGATTGGTTCAAGTATATCAGAGATGATGGGAATGACAAAATAGAGGAAGATTCAGATCCATTGTTTATAAGGGTCACTATGAATCATCACTGAAAGGCACCTACCCACAACATAATTGAGCAAAAGAAAGTGGTCATGGGGTATTGGCCATGTTTGTTGAAAGTACCTTTTTATCATTTTTTTATGCTTTCTTTGGTCTAGCTTGATGGCATAATATATTCTGAGTTTTGCTGCTAATGCAAAAGCTTTACCTCTCTGTCAATTTTAATCCAACTAATGCTCAATGAGAGAACAATCAACAATACCTCTATGTAATTTATACTGAAAATCTGTTAGAGGGTCATCAGTTCTAAATTGACAGTAATGAGTTTTTCAGAGACTTATGTTCAAATATTTGGTAGTAGGTAGAATATAGAATTATTGACTTACATATTTGCCTGAGGAGAATTTTAAGCAAAATATTACTGTCTATCATGGTTTCTTTTACCTTCTAGTAGTATATTGTGGGAGGAAAGAGATTTAAAAATGACTGGTAAAATGAAAAGAAAATGGAAAATTCTTTTGTACATATTCAAGGCATGTTTCTTGGAAATCCCATCAAGACTGAGATTACATAAATTTTGTTAAAGAGATTAAGCTTTGATCTAAACAACAGCTACAACAGAAAAATCATCATCTTAGACCCAAGAGGACAGAGAAAGAATGAAAGGAAAGAATGACGTCTATACAGGATGTGGGTCAAAAGAACGTTATTGTATTTCACGTAAAGAAAAAGACAACACTTGGAGCAAATCAGAGATCTGCAGAATTAGTGAAATAAGCACAGGAAAGAAGCTCTGGAAGCAGCAGGCAAGAAATCAGAAGACATGTTTCATTGGGCAATATGCAGTCAGGGATGATAAAATTCTAGAGTAAAGATGTCAGTTTAAAGATTAAAGGAATATAAAATTGGGCATTATTTGCATTTCAAGAGTTCAGAATAAGAGATGCCTAGCAAAGTAGACAGGTGGAGAGGTAGGAATTATACAACAATGAATGAATGGATATTCAATTTTCTGTAAACTTTCATTAAAATAACAAAATTAAAAAATATTAGCTTGACCTTTTGCAAGACATAATCTTTTTCCATTGCTTCATATGCATCTGAAATCTGGACAAAATATAAAGAAGACTATAGAGAATTGATGTCTTTGAACTGGGTGTTGAAGAAGAATATGAATATCTCATGAACTACCAAAAGAATAATTTGTCTTGAAGGAAGGACAACCAGAGTGTTCCATAGAAGCAAGGATGGTAAAACTTTGTCCCACATATTTTTGGGCACTGTGTCAGAAGGGACAAGACTTTGGAAAAAAAATGTCAAGCCAGGAAGGACAGAGGATCAGAAAATGAAAAGAAACAGAAAAAAGAAAGAAATACATTGACACAGTGACTAGCACAATGGATCTGAGCATTAAGGAAATGGAGAGGATAATGCAAGATAGGGGAAGGCTCAGATATGTTGTTCATATTATTGCTGAATTACAGTAACAATGATGACACCTAATAAAAATGACTACATACACACATACTCAGACATGGATACATGCATATAAGGTGTATGTTAGGGTGGTACCCTTTCTCCACACCTATTTGTATACAAGGCAAATAACTTGATAAGCTGGACTTTATGTTGTTGTTGTTGTGTGCCGTTGAGTCGCTTGCGACTCATAGAAACCCTATGTACAATAGCCCTAAACTCTGCTCTGTCCTGGGCCAATCACACTGTCTCTGACACTCCCATCCTGACTATCCCAGTCACTGAATCAATCCACCTCATAGAGGGCCTTCCCCTCCTCCCCGGCCCCCCAACAACCCAAGCATGATGTCCTTCTCCTAGGACCAGTCTCTCCTCACAACATGTCCAAAGTATGGTAGATGGAGCCTCAGAATCCTTGCCTCCAAGGAGCCACCCAGTTTAACCCTTTCCAGGACGAATCTGTTTGTTTTCCTAGCAGTCCATGGTATTCTCAATACTCTTCTCCAGCAACATAGCTCAAAGGCATCAATTTTCCTTCTATCCTCCTTGGTCATTGTCCAACTCTCTGATGCATAACAAGTGATTGTGAAGACGATGGCCTGTATCAAACGCACCTTAGTTTCCAGAGAGCCTTTATAAGGAAAAAAAGACAAAACTGTGACATCAGGATGAAAGAAAGATTTGTAATCTACATTATGTGGATAATATAAATGTACTTGTTGAAACTGAAGAGGACCTGGGGTGCTTGCTCCAGAAGACCAAATATCAATTTTGATTAAATTTCAACAACAAGAAAACCCAAATCCTTACCACTGGGCCAATATACAACATCATGATAGAACTTTGAAGTTGTTCATGATCTCATCTTTTTTTGGATTTACAATCAATACTCTTTGTAGCAACAGTAAAGAAATCAAAAGAAATGTAGCACTGGGGAAACCTTCTGTCAAGGACCTACTCCTGAGTGCTGCGGAGCAGAGAGGTTAGTCTAAGGTTAATATAAATCTGATTCAAGCTATGTGTGGTCTTTCAATTACAACTTACGCATCTGAAATTTGAACAGTGATTAAGGATGACAGAAGAAAATGTCTTTGAGTTATGGAGCTAGAGAAGTGTACTGAATGTCCCACAGACTGAAAAGAAACAAATATCTTGGGATCTTGGATTGATGCAGTCTCGGTGTTCCTTAGAGGAAAGAAAGATGAAACTTCTCACGTATTTTCATCAGGCTGTTAGGAGGAGCCAATCCTTAGAAAAATCTACTATGCTTGGAATTTATATACAGGAAGATGGTGAGTCAGCAAAAGGGAGAAAGACCTTCAACAAGATGGGTGACTAAAGTGACTGTAGCAGTAAACTTGAACATATCAGAATTGTGCATGATATGTCAGGTTTCAGATCCATTAGTCATAGGGTTGCTATGAATTGTAGGGAACTCAATGTCACCTAACACCATGCAACTATGTTTATATAGTTTATATATGTACACACAAAACAGAACAGTATCTGACAATATCAAACAATATCTAACTATGTTTGTGTGTGTATGACAAGTATTTTATAGAAAAGAGGGAATGAAAGGTATGTCCCAATTATAGAAATAAGCAATAGATGAACACACTTGGTACCAGCAGCCAGGGAATTAAAAAACTAATTGCATTGGGAAACTGTACTGTCACAGACCTCTTCAAAGTACTGAAGAAGTGTATTTAATATAACATGGATGGCTAAGAGAAAAACGAAGTTCATCCTAGAGAGCGTGAAACAAGACTGCCCCTTAGAGGCAAGGATTCTGAAACCTCATCTGACATACTTTGGACATGTTGCAAGGAGGAACCAGTTCTTGGAGAGGGATGTCATACTTGGAAGGGACAGTGTAAGAGAGGAACATCCTTGATGAGATGGATTGGTTCAGTGACTGGGGTAATGGTTGTAGGTGTGTTGGAGACAGTAACATTGGCACAGGATATAGTAGAGTTTAGGGCTTTTGCACATAGGATCACTAAGAGGTACAAGCAACAACAACAATACACGTAAAAGAGAAGCTGTTCTATAATCTTAAAGGTATGCAGTTCAAATCAATCAGCTGCTTCACAGCAGAATGATGGGCAATCTCCTCTTGTGTGGTTTACTGCCTCTGAAAACCTACAGGAGGATCAGCCATGAATCAGTTTTGACTAGACAGCAAGCACACAACAGTAGCAAAAAGTGTTTAGTAGTAATTTTTTTTTAACTTCCAAACCTAAAGTAAGTAGTTCAGTTGCTCAGCAGAACAAAAGATGAGTCAAAACCATGTGGTTTATAGCCTCTGAAAATCTACTAGCAGGTCAATTATGAGAATTCATACTCAACTACACAACATGTACATAACAACAACGATATGTTTAAAAAAAACCCCAAAAATCAAAACACAACACAGACCCAACAAATATGACACTAGGGAGCTCTAGTGGCCTAGTGGCAAGAAGCTGTGATGCAATCCTTAAGGCACGCAGTTCGAGGCCATCAGCAGCTTCTAGGAAGAATCAAGGGCAATCTCCTCCCATGTGATTAACTGTCTCTAAAAACTCGGCAAAGGGTCACGGTATGTCATTTCTGACTCTATAGTACACAAGAACAACAACCTAAAACACTGTACATAAAACTATGTATTTAAATACACATAATGTAAAAATGATATATAATATAGAACATATTATATTGTTTGTTGTTATGTACTGTTGAGTCACTTGCAACTCATAGTGATCCTATGTACAACAACTCTGAACTCTTCCCTCTCCTGTTCTTACCTAGTTATCTCTGACACAGACGGAACTTCAGAATCCATGCCTCCAAGGAGCAACCGGGTTTAACCCTCTCTAGGACAAACCTATTTGTTTTCTTAGCAGTTCATGGAATATTCAGAACTCTTCTCCAACACCACAACTCAAAGGCATCAATTCTCTTTTTATCATCCCAGTCATTGTGCAGCTTTCTGAGGCATAACAAGTGATTGTAAAAACCATGGCCTGTATCAGGCACACTTTAGTGTCAAGGGTGACACCATTGCTCTTCAGTACTTTGGAGAGGTCCCTAACAGCACACTTTCCCATCACAATACATCTTCATTTCCTTGCTGCTAGTGCCAAGACTGTTGACTGTGGAGTGAAGCAACCTAAAACTGTGAACAATCTCAATCTCTTCACCATTCATCCTGATACTCCCAACTGGCCGAGTAATGAGAATCTTTGTCTTCTTGGTATTGAGCCTCAATCCATATTTAAGGCTACACTCCTTGACCTTCTGCAGTAAATGCTTCGGGTCCTCCTCAGTTTCAGCAAGAAGAACTGTGTCATCTGCATAACGCAGATTGTTGAATCTTCCTCCAATCATGATGTCACATTTCTCCTCATAGAGCCCAGCCTCCCCGACAATCTGTTCTGAGACAGGTTGAAAGGGTATGAAGATAAGACATATCCCTGTAGTACACCGTTCCCAATTTGGAACCATGCAGTGTTTCTTGCTCTGTCCTGAATACTGCCTCTTGGTCCAAGTATAGGTTTCACAGTAGCATGATCAAATGCTTTGGAATTCCCGTTCTTCTCAGAGTCAGCCACAGTTTGTTGTGATATGCACAGTCAAACACGTTTACATGCTCAATGAAACACAGATAGACATTTCTCAGGTACTCCCTGCCTTCAGCCAAGATCCATCTAACATTAGCTAAAATATCCCTAGTACCATGACCTCTTCTAAACCCAGCCTGCACATCAGGAAGTTCTCTGTTGATGTGCTGTTTCAGTCTTTTTTGGATAATCTTCAGCAGAATCTTGCTTGTATGTCATATTAATGATCTTGTTTGATAATTTCCACACTCTGTCGGATCACCTTTCTTTGGAATGGGAACAAACATAGGTCTCTTCCAGTCAGATGGCCAAGTGATTGTCCTCCAGATTTCTTGGCACAACTTAATGAGCACATCTAGGGCAGTATCTGTTAGTTAAAATACTTCAATTGGTATACTCCACAATAATTTGGAGAGATTTTAACTGTGGACTTTCCTAGTGCAATATGTCTCCTGATTTTCTGACTGCTGGTAACAAGGGAAATAATTGTGGATAAAAGTAAGATGAAGTTGTTCATAGTTTCAATCTTTTTTCCAACTATCATGACATTACCTATAAGTTCATTGGTAAAAATCTTTGTTTCCTTCACATTGAGATCCAATCCATATTGAAGGCTGCATTCTTTGAATCTCTACAACACGTGCTTCAAATCATCCTCACTTTCAGCAAGCAAGTTTGTGCCATCTGTATAACACAAGTTATTGATGAGTCTCTGTCTGATCCTGGTGCCATATTTCTCTTTACAGAGTCCAGCTTCTCAAATTTGCTCAGCATGCAGATTGAATAAACATAGAGAGAAAATTTAATCCTGACATACTCCTTTTTCAATACTAGACCATGCAGTATTTCCCTGCTCTGTTAGTACAATAGTCTCCTGGTCCAAGTGTAAGTTCAGGATGAGCACAATAAAATGCTCTGGGATTCCCATTTTACTCAGTGTTAGTCACAGCTTGCTATGATCCATACAATCAAATGTCTTTTCACAGTCAATAAAGAATAAATGGATATTCTTCTGATATTTTTTATATCAGCTACGATCCATCTAAGATCAGCAATAATATTTCTGGTGCCATGGCATATTCTAAATCTTTCTTGAACCTCTTACAGTTCTCTATACTGTCCAAACAATTTTTGAATGATCTATAGCAGTATTTTGCTTGCATGTGATAGTAATGATATTGTTCAATAATTTCCACATTATTTTGGACCATTCTTGTGAATAGGAACAAATATGGACCTCTTCCAAACCACTGGCCACACAGCTGTCCTCCAAATGTCCTGTTACAGACTGGGGAGCACATCCAGGGCTGCATCTGTTAATTGAAACAAGTCTATTGGTATCCTATAGATTCCTGGGACATTATATTACATAATAGATAATAAGGATATATT
>NW_006399857.1:3326534-3327744 GCF_000299155.1 Elephantulus edwardii
TCTCCTTTGTCAGTGTGTCCTTTGCCATTCCCTATCACTCCTCCCTGAGAGAGACTTCACCCTGATTCATAAGGAAAAGGGCTACTTCCTGCTGAAAAGGGACAGTGTAGGTTTCAGGATGAAGATCTTCTCTCACTGTTCTAAAGGACCCTTTTGGCAATAGGAAACACATAGACTATTATGGAGATTGATTTTGGAATTTAGATGTACTGTTATCAATTGTGCTTAGCCGTACATGTTCATATCCTTGAAGATGCATCATGGAACTGTTGTAGCCTAGAAGAAACAAATTTAACTAATAAGTTAAAAGTACATGAGTCAAAAATTAAAAACAATAATATTCCAAGTAGAGATTCAAACAGTGGCACAAATCAATTTACAGAGGGAAGGTAGTTAAAATAAAAAGCTTATTGACTAGCACTTTGTCTATTATATTATAAAGGTTAGGAACCACAAGATGTAGAGGCTCAGCTACGTCATTTATTGTTCTTAAGTCCTGGACCAAATTCCATCTACCACTGGCTTGTTTTACAGCTTGAAAGTCCATATGCAAGGTAAAGGTGAAGTAAGATTCTGCTTATGAGGTTTTCCATCAATTCCACCAACTAAAAAATAGTGAGAAGAATTGGGCCCTCAGAAAGCTTTTAGGACCAAATAGTAGGCTCTTGTGTCCAGGAGAAAACGAATATATTTACTCATATTGTTAATGCTCACCCACAGCTCTTCTGGGAGGATCTAAATTGTTTAACCATCCTCCTTTGTTTCCAGCTGGGACCTGGGGTCTATCAGTACTGTCATCCATGAGGACCTGATGTGGGCCACCCTTGGCCAAGTGTCCTTCTGATCCACACTTAAAGCAAGTGAGTGGGAGCTTCCTTCTACTCCCTTGCCTATCTGTGGCTCTCTTCTGTGACGCTGTCTACTGACGTGGCCCAGCTTTCCAAAGTAGAAGCAATTCTGACATTCTTTATTACCCTTAGGTGGCACTGTTTATGAGTAAGACTTTCAATAGCTGCCCCAATAATTTTGGCCATTCTCTGGTCTTTTCTCTTCCTTCTAGATCCCAGTTGTTAAAAGTGGGAAAAATTTAAACAAATCTATAACAAATAATTTTGAACAATATAATCTTTTAAGTTTAAGGCTAGAAATATGAACAATATGATCATTTCCAATCCAGAGATACATGTTCCAATGCAGTTCCTATTTTCCA
>NW_006399857.1:3328529-3333576 GCF_000299155.1 Elephantulus edwardii
TATTGTGAACGAAGCCACAATAAACATGGGTGTGCATCTCCTGTTTAATTTAAGAGCAATTCATAGTGAAGCAATGATTCTTTTTTATAGTTTGCAAACTTCTTTATACTAAATTAACATGGATTTTGCTGTACTCACCTAAGAAACCAACTATAAATGAGATCATCTAAGATATTAAATAGAATGCATACAAAATATAAGTTCATTGACTACTATTAACACTATTAATATAATTTTTGTGCTTCCTGGATTCATTTCTTCTATTTAGATTGTTTTTCTTCAAGAAGGTCTTAAAATGTTATCCTTAAAAGAAAGGGAAAAAATGGAAATAACTCTAGATTTCTTTTTTTTAATTTTCATTTTATTATTTTGTGTGTGTGTGGGTGTGTATGTACCATCAAATCAGATCTGACTGGTACAGGAGGAGATTGCCCCACCTTCTTCAGCAGAGCATCTGGTGGATTTGAACCATGTACCACAGTCAACACTCTTGGCACCAGCAGCCAAGAAATAAAAAAACGTATTGTGATGGGAAAGTCTGCTATTAGGAACCTCTCTAAAGTACTCACGAGCAACGGTGTCTCTCTGGAGACTAAGGTGTGCCTGATACAGACCATGGTCTTTGCAATCACTTGTTATGCATCAGAGAGCTGGACAATGACTAGGGAGGACAGAAGGAGAATTGATACCTTTGAGCTGTGGTGCTGGAGAAGAGTATTGAATGTACCATGGACTGCCAAGAAAACAAATAGATTCATCCTAGAGAGGGTTAAACCAGGCTACTCCTTGGAGGCAAAGATTCTGGGCCTTCATCTAACATACTTTGGACATGTAGCAAGGAGAGACAGGTCTTTAGAGAGGGACATCATGCTGGGTAGAATAGAGGGACAGTGCAGGAGGGGAAGACCCTCTATGAGGTGGATTGATTCAGTGACTGGGGTAATTGGGATGGGTGTGTCAGAGGCAATGCGATTGGTATAGGATAGAGCGGGGTTTAGGGCTGTTGTACATAGGGTCGCTATGAGTTGCAAAGGACTCGACCGCACATAACAACAACAACAACAATCACCTCTGGGATTGCAGTGCAGCTTCTTGCCACTTGGCCACCAGAGCCAGATAGATTTCTTTATATGACATTTAAAATGTTAAAGGTTTTGCTTTTACACATAATTTTAAATATTTAGGGTTTTTATAGAATATTAATTTTTAAGAAAAAATTTGAAGTTTAAGGACCTCTGAAATTCTGGTGGTTCAAATCCTAGAGCTGACCTTTTCTCTGAAAACTTGACCAATAAAGTTTAATAACACGATATTTTATGATTCCATTGTTTATATGCTTAAAATTACCCAGGAATGCTATTTTTTGTCCTTGAAGCCTTAAGTTTGTAATATTACAGGGTTGCATGTATTTTAAATTATGATTAGTTTGCTTGGCTCCACAATCAACACTCTTGGTATCAGCAATCAGGAAATTAAAAGACAAATTACATTGCAAAATCTGTTGTCAGGGACTTCTCCAAAGTCCTGAAGAGCAACAATGTCAGTGTGGAGACTCAGGTGCACCTTATCAAAGCCATAATCTTCACAAATACTTGCTATATGTCAGAAAGCTGAACAATGACTAAGGTTGGTAGAAAGAGAATATGCCTTTGAGCTTTGGTGCTAGAGAAAAGTACTGAATATACCATGGACTGCCAGGGGAACAAACAGATTCATCCTAGGGAGGGTGAAACCAGACTACTCTTTGGAGCAAGAGTTCTGATGCTTCTTCTGACATACTATGATCAAGGAGAATTCTGTCCTTGGAGAAGGACATCATATTTGGAAGAGTGGAAGGACAGTGTAAGAGAGGAAGACCCCCTATGAGATAGAATAATTTAGTGACTGGAGTAATGAGGGTGAAAGTATTAGAGACAATAAGGTTGGTACAGAATAAAGCAGGTTTCAGAACTGTTGTACAGAGGCAAGAATTCAAAGCTTTTTCAAATATACTTTGGGCATGTTGCAAGGAGAGACCAGTCCTTGGAATGGTTCGTCATGCTTGGGAGGGTAGAGGGACAGCACATGAGGGGAAAACTTTCTATGAGGTGGATTGATTCGGTGACTTGGGTAATCAGGATGGGTGTGTTGGAGACAGTGCGATTGGCACAGGATAGAACATGGTTTAGGGTTGTTGTACATAGGGTCACTATGAGTCACTTGCAACTCGATGGCACATAACAACAACAATCTTTATTATCTTTTTAAAATAAGGAAAGCATCCTTCTTTTATAGCTAAAAGAGCAGTAAATGGAGGGAGAGGAAGGACAAGGATCAACATTAGAAATTCCCACCGATACATTAAAAATCTAGCGCAAGGTAGGATTACTATGAGTGAGTGGTAGTCAACTTATGGCATGAACACACACCCCCCACATTAACATATTGCACTATATCCTGTGTTGTTGTTGTTGTTGTTGATTGTCATTGAGCATGACACATTGCGACACTATGAATAACAGGCCTGATGCCTTTCTGTAACTATCGTCATCTATCAAAGTGCATAGTTTCCAGAGGCATGTTGTTTAGGAAGTGGATGCCAATCATGCTTCTAAACCTATCTTCGACTGCAAGCTCCAACAAACACTGTCCACCATGGGTAAGCATTATGCCATTTGATACCCCAAAAACACAAGGTTCAGCACCACAGCAACCCCAGTTTACCCCCTGTACAGCATATTGACAGAAGAGTACCGTACCGCTTAGAATAGCGTTCCTCCAAAATATAATGACAACTGACTTTTAAATACAAAGTCCCTCCACAAGGTCTTGTTGAATTTAAACAAGAGGTTTAAATATAAGACAACGAGTAGAGTATGTTTTTATTGTTATGTGCCATTGAGTCATCTATGATATATAGTGACCCTATTCATAGTGACCCTTCCCTGTTCTGCCAGTCTCACTAATTCTGACACACCAAACCCCATTGCCTCAGATACTGTAACAATCCTTCTCATTCGGGGTCGTCCTACACCCTCCATTGCTCTGTCCTTCTGTCCTTCCAAGCATGACGTCCGTCTCCAAGGACCTGGGAACATGCCCAAAGTATGTGAGACAGAACTACAAAATAGAGCCTCCAAATCGAGACTTTAATTCATCTTCTCCAAGACAGAATCATTTGTTTTCTTGGCAGTTCATGGTTGTTCAAGACTCTTCTCCAGCACCACAACTCGAAGCCATCTATTCTTCTTCTGTAATCCTTAGTCATTGTCCAGCCCTCTGAAGCAAAACAAGTAATTGCAAAGACCATGGCCTGGATTAGGCACACCTTTGTTTCTAGAATAACACTGTTGCTTTTCATCACTCTGGAGAGGTCCCTGAAACAGATTTTCCCAAAGCAATTCGTCTATTCATTTCCTGACTCTGGCGTTGATTGTGGAGCTAAGCAAGCTGTAATTGTTAACAACCTCTATCTCTTCTCCTTCTAATATGGTGTTGCCAATTGGCCCAGTGATAAGAATCTTTGTCTTCTTGATATTAAGCTTCAATCCATATTGAAGACTACAGTCCTTATCTACAGAAAGCACTTCAGGTTTTCTTCATTTTCAGAAAGCCAGGATGTGCCATCTGCCTACTGAAGGCTGTTGTAAAGTCTTCCTCCAGTCTTGATGCCACACTCCTCTTCATAAATCCCTGCTTCCCAAATAATCTGTTCTGCATAAAGATTGAAAAGGCATGGGGACAGGATGCATCCATGCATCCCTGATGCACTCCTTCCCTATTTAGAACCATTCATTGTTTCCTTGCTCTGTTTTGACAGCTTCTTGATCCAAGTATAGGTGTTCTGGGATTCCTATATTCCTCAAGGTTAGCCACACTTGAACTCTATACAGTCAAATGCCTTTGCATAGTGAATGAAACACAGATACACATTTTTCTAGTACTCCATTATCAGCCAAGATCCATCTGACATTGGCCACAACATCTCTAGTGCCATGACCTTTTCTAAACCCAGCTTGTGTTTCTAGTAGGTCTCTGTCAATGTATTGATGCAGTCGTTTCTGGATAATCTTCAGCAGGATTTTGCTATTGTGTGATATTAGTTATTTTCTTCGATAATTTCCACGCTCAGTCTGGTTACTTTTTTTTGGAAACGGTATAAATATGTACCTTTTCCAGATTTTTGGTCAAGTAGTTGTCCTCCAGATTTTTTGGCACAACTTGGTGAGCACATCCAGGGCAGCATCTGTTTGCTGAAATATATCAACTGGTATTCCATCAATTGCTGTGGCTTTTATATCATGTGTAATGATTTAACCTTTAATCCAGTGTCACAATTATTACAAACCTATTCATGAGGGGGTTTTTTTGTGGAATTAATTTTATCTGTTAACTTTGAGTCTATTGCTCAAATAGAAAATGAAACATAAAAATCTAAATTTACAATGTTGTTGTTAAGTGCCTCAAGTCATAGGTAACTCATAGCGACCCTATGACACTTGTCCTCAACACTTGTGTGACTTTCATCCTTTCTCCAGGTTCACAGGGTTTTCAGAGGCAAGCTATTATGGAAGTGGATGCCACTCCTGCTTCCAAGCTTGTTTTAATTGGGGAGATCCACCAAACACTGTCCACCATGGGTAACCATTGATGCATTTTACACTTCAGTGTCACAGTGTTCAGCTTCACAGCAACCACAAGTTACCTCTGTATGGCAAGTGGACACACCAGGGCTACACAATCTAGAAGAATGAAAAACAGGCTTGAGGGCAGGGGATTAGAAGTCACTGACCTTTGGCTTGGTAGCAGCAATTTCTGTCTACTAGGCCAACTGACCTCTTTCTATGTTGATGTTATTATTGTTAAGTGCCTTTGAGTAGAAGGCAAGTTTTAAAGATTCCACACCCTGGACCACACCCAGGTTATTTACAACACAACAATAGCTAAACTAGGGGTGAGGGAGACATTTGTTCTTTTTTTTTTTTAAATTTAGTTTGTTTATTTTTCATTTCAATGAACATCTACAGAGATTTTGGAATTCCATTCATTCATTGTTGCACCCTTCTCC
>NW_006399857.1:3338789-3341136 GCF_000299155.1 Elephantulus edwardii
AGTGCGATTGGCACAGGACAGAGTGGAGTTTAGGGCTGTTGTTCATAGGGTGACTATGAGTCGCAGGCGACTCGACGGCACATAACAACAACAATAACAACAACAACAAATCTGCTGTCAGGGACTTTTCCAGAGTACTGAGAAGCAATGATATCAGTCTAGAGACTAAGGTGTGCCTGATCCAAACCATGTTCTTTGAAATTACTTGCTATGCATCATAGAGCTGGACAGTGGTCAAGAATGACAGAAGAATTGATACTTTTGAATTGTGATGTTGGAGAGAGTTTTAAACATAACATGGACCCAAAGAAAGCAGGTCTCTCTCTGACAGGGTTGAAGCTCCATCTCACATATTTTAGACATGTGACAGGGAGGGACCAGTCATTGGGAAAGGACATCATGCTTGAAAGGATGGAGGGAAAACACAGGAGAAGAAGACCCTGGATAAGATGGATTGATACAGTAACTAGGCCAATTGGAGTAGATGTGTTGAAGTTAGTAAGACTGGCTCAGGACAGGACATATTTCAGAGCTGTTGTACATTATGAGTTTCAGACAATCTGACAGCATGTAACAACATGAGTAATTGATGATCTGACCCAAAATCTAGCCCACGCCTAATTTTTACTGCTGATACTTAGCTTTTCCAACTATTTCTTCCACATATGTAATCTATCTGATTCATGTGCAGCTCATCAAGTGAGATCCAAGTGTTAAGTCACTGTGTTGTGATGTTGTTTTTTTAAAAGTTGTTTGCAATGAATAAATCACTGCAAATACAAAATTCAATCATATATTTCCAGCTTCATTTATATCACCATGTCCATATTTTCCAACTATATTTTCTTCACTGTTTTACTTTTTTGTATTACAGTCACCAATTATCATTAATGGATCTTGATTTTATGTTTGGTCAATTTCACAATGCAAGATTTGGTAAAAATTTTCCATTTCTTCCTCTTTGGCTTCAGATTGGTTCATTTCATCTCACCAATGTCTAGTATGTTGATACTCAAGTTTTCGATTTAATTTTTAACAATTTCCAGTTTTTCAGTATTCAAGCTATATCCATTCTATGTTCCAAGTAGTAAATGATGTTTGTTTTTCTTTTTCCTCATTTCAGCTGACTTCCAATTTTAGATTTACCACTACACTACTGTAACTATCTTCTTACAGTTCATAGGGCTTTCAAAGGTTTTTTATTCAGGAAGTAGATGGTCCATCCTGCTTCCTGTTGTTATGTGCCATCAAGTTGTCTGTGATTCATAGCAACCCTATGTACAATAGCTCTGAAGCCTACCCTATCCTAAGCCAATCTGATTGACTCCAACACACCCATGCCCATTTCCCTAGTTACTGTATCAATCTATCTCATCTGAAGTCTTCTTCTCCTGCACAGTTCTTCTCCAAAGATTGGTCTCTCCTGGCCATATGACCACAGTATGTGAAATGGAGTCTCCACGGAGATATATGATTTCAACCTCTCCAAGAGAGAACTATTAATTTTCTTGGCACTCCATGGTATGTTCAAGACTCTTCTTCAGCACAACTCAAAGGCATCAATTCTTCTTTCTTCCTTAGTAATTATCCAGCTCTCTGATGCATAGCAAGTAATTATGAAGACCATGAACTGGATCAAACACACTTTAGTCTATAGACTGACATTGTTGCTTCTCAGTTCTCTAAAAAGTTCCTTGAGAATAGACTTACCTAATGCAATTCGTCTTCTGATTTTGTTACTGCTGGTGCCAAACGTGTTGTTTGAGGAGCCGAGAAAGCTGTAATTGTTAACAACCTCAATCTCTTCTCTATCCATCATAGTGCTTCTAATTGACTCAGTGGTGAGAATCTTTGTCTTCTTGATGTTGAGCTTTAATCCATATTGAAGATTATAGTCCTTGATATTCTGCAGGTAGCACTTCAAGTCCTCCTCAGTTTCAGCAAGCAAGGTTTGCATAACATAGTTTGTTGATGAGCTTCCTTCAATCCTGATGCTACATTCTTCCCCATAAATAAAGCCATGCTTCCTGAAAGATCTGTTCTGCATTTAGATTGAAAAAGTATGGAGACAGGACGCGTCTCTAAAGCACTCCTTTCCTGGTTTTAAACCATGCAGTGCAGTGTTTTCCAGCACTGTTCTGAGGACTGTTTTCTGCTCTAAGTATAACTTTCTCATAAGCACCATCAAGTGTTCTGGGATTTGTGTTCTCTTCAAGGTTAACCATAATTTTTTATGACCCTGCTTCTTAGTCTATCTTAATAAGAGAGCTCCTCCAAAACCTGTAAATACATGTTGTTGTTGTTGTTGTTGTTATGTGCCGTCGAGTCGCTTGCGACTTATAGCGAC
>NW_006399857.1:3341236-3352428 GCF_000299155.1 Elephantulus edwardii
CTCTATGAGATGGATTGATTCGGTGACTGGGGTAATCGGGATGGGTGTGTCGGAGGCGGTGCAGTTGGCGCAGGATAGGGCAGGGTTTAGGGCTGTTGTGCATAGGGTCGCTATGAGTCGGAAACGACTCGATGGCACATAACAACAACAACAAACAATCCCAAAAGCAAGCAGTTGGAATGCACCAGTTTCTCTGCAGGATAAGGATTGGCTATCTCCTGTCAGGCAATTAATTGCCTTTGAAAAATTTCCACAGGGTCAGGTTTTGGTAAGTTCTGACTAGACAGTACACAACAACAACAATGAACATAATAAAAGCAGGTTGTCTTATTTAAATTTTCAGTCTAAGGAAAGAAACTGATATATAACTTCAGGGTATTCATAATTCAGTTCTCCAAAGGACCATGCTTCATATTATCCAAGTAAAAATGCAATACTGAGTAACTATATTTCATTTCAGATGTTGTTATGAGCAGTCTTGTCAAAATAGACTCATAGCTGACCCTACAGCAACATTTTATAGGTTGTAAATCTCATAGAAAGAGATTGCCCTTTTTTCTCTTAGAGGGAAGCTAGTAGATTCAAGCTGTCTGCCTTTGGGTTGGCAGTACAATTCAATTACACTCTGTACTCTGAGCATCTTGGTAAATTTGAAGTACCAAATCACACTGCTTGTTCTTCTAAATGGGAGCATGATTAAAAATTTTCATTGATTCTCACTGACATTTAGGATGGAAGGGTGTAGATTTCAGAGTTGATCTGTGAGTAAGAAGATGCAGCTCCTTAGTGGATCCTGCTGATACCAGAGTGATTGGAAAGTGCTGACTAACTCCAGTTTAGACTGTTGTTATTGGTTTTCTTTGTGCTGGATGAAGATAAAGAGGTGAAAGCTGACATCATGGTATATTTGAGTTAAAGTCTTCTCAAAGGCACAAATTTTGTGGGTTTTGTTTTGTTTCTTTTTAAATAGTTGCCCTGTGAAACTAAGAGATACAGAGTCCAGTTGTAGACAACTTTTTCTTATTTAAATGAAGAGCTAAAGGTATAGGATTTTGCATTAAACTGGTTACCTAAAAATCAATCACTTGTTATGCATCAGAGAGTTGGACAATGACTAGGAAGGCTAGAAGGAGAATTGACGCCTTTGAGCTGTGGTGGTGGAGAAGAGTACTGAATGTACCATGGACTGCCAAGAAAATAAATAGATTTATCCAAGAGAGGGTTAAACCAGGCTGCTCCTTGGAGGCAAGGATTCTGGGGCTTCGCCTGACATATTTTGGACATGTCGTAAGAAGAGGCAGGTCTTTAGAGAGGGACATCATGCTGGGCAGAGTAGAAGGACAGCGCAGGAGGGGAAGACCCTCTGAGGTGGATTGATTCAGTGACTGGGGTAATCAATCGGATGGGTGTGTCAGAGGCAATGAGATTGGCACAGGATAGAGCAGGGTTTACGGCTGTTGTACACAGGGTCGCTATGAGTCGCAGACGACTCAAAGGCACATAACAACAACAACAAATGTCCAGAAACAGGGTGCAGATGTCTTCCTGTTGGTTTTTTCTGTCAATTCTCTTCATCTTATTATACAGGAGTATGTTTGCTAGATGCCATTGAGTAGATTCCCATTCTTTTTCTAAAAATTTATTTATTTATTTTTGTTTGTTTTATACTAGTTTACTCACAAAGTTCGTATACATTGTTTTTCACACTGGATCTTTCCCATCTCCTTTATCTACTCCTCCTTCCATCCATTAAGTTATAAGACCCTATGATTAACCACAATCTCAACACCTTGCCCTTCCTCTCCTTCTTAGTGTCATCCTATATAACAGAAAGAAACACCACCAATTCCTACACAACTCTCACAACCTCAGCTGTCCTTAAGACTATTTTGCAGTAACTACACCAATCCATCTCATTTAGAGTTCTTCTCCTTTCCTGACCCTCTACTTTTCTAAACCTGATGTCTTTCCCAAAGAACTAACTTTCTTCTTTGTTTTATTCTTTTTCATTTACAATGTGTCTTATAAAATGAATCACAGTTAATCTATGTCCACTATTACTCCATCTTTTCAGATCCCCACTGAGTATTCCCTAATTCTTTCACCTTCTCCTTCTACCCACCTAATGGGGAAATGACAAGATCATAGGAACTTGCCCCTTTTGATAACATGCTGAAGTATTTGAGATGAAATCTCACCCTCCTTTCTTCCAAGCAGCAGGCTGGTTATGCTGCTTCTAAGACAGATTTGTTTGGTTTCTTTGGTAATGAATAAATACTTCTTTGGTCTTCCTTATTCATTAACTGACTTTCACATTATATGAATCAATTGAAAATACCATGACTTTGGTCTGGTAAATTTTCATCTTTAAACTTTCTATCTCCTTGTGCTTTAGCACTTGCAAAAGGCCCAATGCAATATGCCATTTCATTTTTTTTTAATGTTTATTCCTTAGATCTTAAATGTGGTACATTTCAAATGAAACCTTTGACAACTTTATTTTTTTCTTACATTTATCATTTTGTTGCTTGCACCATCTAGGAGGATTTTTGCTTTTTTAATATTATTGTATAATCCATATTGAAAGCTTTGATCTTATTGAGTAAGATTTTCAGATCCTCTGAACTTTCAGTAAGCAAGTTTATGTCACCCACATATCAAAAGTGGTTGATAAGCCTTCCTCTAATCTTGATGTTGCATTCTTCTTACCATAGTCCCACTTCCTGCACTATTTACTCGACATATTCACTGAATATGTATAGTGAAAGAACACAAGAAAGATACATACCTCACCTGATTTTGAACTGTACAATTTTCATTTGCTGTGTTAGAACTACTGCTCCTTGGTTCAAGTACAGGTTGTGCATGCATACAATTCAATGTTTTGGAATTTACATTGTTCCCAATGTTATCTAAAATTCATAAGGATCCATGTATTCAAACCCTTTGCATAATAAGTAAACATCTTTGTGATAGTCTCTCTTTTTCAGTAAAATATATTTTATGTAAACAATGATATAATTTGTTCCACAATATATTCTGATCGCACTTTGAATTTCCAACTGTTTCTGTACAATGAATTGATCTAATTATTTTTAAATAATCTTCAGTAATATTTTAAATGTTTGAGTATGATATTAATGATGATGATGTTGTTGTTCTTGTTGTTGATTGCCTTCAAGTCAAGCACGAGTCTTGTGACACTATGCACAAAAGGTCTGAAATCCCTCTACAACTATCAATATGTATCAAAGTTCGTAGAGTTTCCAGAGGCAAGTTGTTTATGAAGTGGATGCCACTTTTGCTTCCAAACCTGTCATATAATGTTTTTGATTGAGTTGCCTGCAAAGCATAGTGACCCTATTTATAGCAGCTCTGAACCCTTCCCTGTCCTGAACCAATCTCACTAATTCTGATACACCAAACACCATCGCTGCAGTTACTGTATCAATCCATCTCATCTGGGGTCTCCCTCTCCTGTGCTGTCCCTACACCTTTCTGAGCATGATGTCCTTCTTCAAGGACTAGCCTTTCCTGAATACATGACCAAAATAAGTGAGGCAGAGCTTCAAAATCCTAGCCTCCCAGGAAAGACTAAGTTTCACACTCTCTAAGACAGAACTCTGTTTTCTTGGCAAACCATGGTATCTTCAAGACTCTACTTCAGTACCACAACTTGAAGGCATCTAATCTTCTTTTGTCATCTTTAGTCATTGTCCAACTTTCTAAAGCATAACAAGTAATTGAGGAAATCACGGCTTGGATTAGGCGAACCTTTGTATCTAGACTGATATCATTGCTCTTCAGCTCTCTGGAGAGGTCCGTGACAGCCAATTTTCTAAGTGTAATTCATCTTTTGATTTCCTGACTGCTGGTATTAAGAGTGTTGATTGTGGATCCGATCAAGTTGTAATTGCTAACAACCTCAATCTCTTCTCCATCTATTTTGGTGTTGCCAGTTGGCCCAGTCATGAAAATCTTTGTCTTCTTGATGTTGAGCTTCAATTCATATTGAAAACTACAGTCCCTGACATTTTGCTCCAAGGGCTTCAGTTCCTCCTCAGGTTCTGCAAGCAAGGCTGTGTCATCCGTATATCGCAGGTTATTAATGAGTCTCCCTTCAATTTTGATGACACTCCTCCTCACAAAGCTCTGCTTCCCAAATGATCTGTTCTATAAAAAGATTGAGAAGGTACGAGAACAGGATGCATCCCTGACACACTCCTTTCTTGATTTTGATCCATGCGATGTTCCCTTGCTCTGTTCTGAAGACTACTTCTTGGTCCAAGTATAAGTTTAGTATAAGCACAATCAAGTGTTTTGAGATTCTCATTTCCTCGAAGTAAGCCACAATATATTGTGATCCACATAGTCAAATGCCTTTTGCATAGTCAATGTAACATAGATAGACATTCTGCTGGTACTCTCTGCTTTCTGCCAAGATCCATCTAACATTGGCAATAATGTCCCTAGTGTCAAACTTCTTCAAAACCCAGCCTGCGTTTCTAATAGTTCTGTATCAACGTACTGTTCAAGTCTTCTCTGGACAATCTTCAGTAGAATTTTGTTAGCTTGTGGTATTAGTGATATTGTTCGATAATTTCCACACTCTATCAGGGTCACTTTTTTTTTGTACTGGGAGTAAATATGGATCTCTTCCAACCAGTAGGCCAAGTAGTAGACCTCCAGATTTCTTGGCAATTTCTTCACAATTTGTGAGCATAGGCAGAGAAGCATCTGCTTGCTGAAATATTTCAATTGGTATTTCATCAATTCCTTGGGCTTTATTTTTTGCCAAATCCTTCAGAGCATCTTGCACTTCCTCCTTCATCACCATTGCTTCTTGATCATATGTTGTTTCCTGAAATTCTTCTGTGTCAGACAATTCTTTTTGGTACAAAGACTCTGTATACTCCTTCCATATGCTTGTAATGCTGCTTGAATCATTCAGTATTCTGCCCATAGCATCCTTAAACATTGCAACTTGTATCTTGAATTTATTCTTTAGCTCTTTTAGCTTAAGAAATACTGAGTAAGCAAGCAACAAATGCTGGCGAGGTTGTGGAGAAACTGGAACCCTTACTCACTGTTGGTGGGAGTGTAAAATGGTGCTACCACTGTGGAAGGCGGTATGGCACTTTCTCAAAAAGTTACAAATAGAAATACCATTTGACCCAGCATTCCACTACTGGGAATATACTCCAAAGAGACCATAACTGACATCCAAGCAGATATATGCACACCCATGTTTATTGCAACTTTGTTCACAATAGCAAGGAGTTGGAAACAACCCAGGGTCCCATCAACAAACGAATGGATAGAGAAGCTGCGGTATATTCACACCAAGGAATACTATGCTGTATTGAAAAACAAGGAACTCATGCAATGTTATTCAAAATGGGTGACCCTGGAGGACATTATGCTGAGTGAAGTATCTCAGTCACAAGAGGACAAATACTGCATGGTGCCACTGTTGTAAAACAGGTCTGACCTTGGGGTTGGAGAGAGACTGAGAAAGATGAGTTCAATAATGTATACTGCATTGAAACAGATGAGGCAGAAAACTGTTCACAAGTGATATGTGATTAGGCATTTTTGTCATGACAGGAGTCTAGAGTGAAGGCTGCATAGTGGAGTGGACCTGGGGGGAGGGATTGTAAAAGAGTGAAATAATTTTCCTTTTACTTTTCCAAGAGGGTAGAGTACTAGGGGGAGGGTTGGAAGGGGAGAAAATTGCAACAATGAATGAATAGAAATACAAAGTCTCTGTAAATTTTTACTGAAATTAATAATGTTTAAATAATAAACAAAAAGAAATGCTGAGTAAGTTTAGCCCTTTTGATTTTCTGAATCCAGCTCTTTGCATATTTCTTTATAATATTTTGACTTGCCTTCCCAAGTGGCCCTTTGAAATCTTCTATTCAGCTTGTTAACTTCTTGATTTCTTCTCTTTGTTTTGGCTTCTTGGCACTCTAGTGCAATATTTACAGTCTCTTCTGACATCCATTTTAGTCTTTTCTTCTTCCTTCTTTGTAATGACTTTTTTGCATTCTTCATGAACGATATTCTTGATATTTTCCCACAGTTTATCTAGACTTCGTTCATTAGTACTCAAGGCCTCAAACCTATTCCTGAGTTGGTTTATAAATTCATGGGAGATGGACTCAAGGTCAAATTTTGATTCCTGTGGATATGATTTAACCTTTAGTTTTAATTTGAACTTGCACATAATCAGTTGATGATATGTTCCACAATAAGAACCTGGCCTAGTTTTTACTGCTGATACTGCATTTCTCCAAAGGTTCCTTCCACAGGTGTAATCAATCTGATTCCTATGCATCCCATCAGGTGAAATCTACATCAATAGCCTGCATTTATGTTTCTTATAAAATGTATTTGCTATGAATAAGTGATTGTACAGAATTCTATAATTCTATCCCCTGCTTCATTTCTGTCAACAAGATCATATTTTCCAAATACTGATCCTTCTCCCTGATTCCCAAATTTGCATTCCAGTCACCCATTATTATTAAAGAAACTTGGTTACATTTTTGATCTATTTCTGACTGCAACAGATGATAGAAATCATCTATTTCCTCCTCTTTGGCTCTGATTGTAGGCGTATAAATTTGAACGATAGTTGTTTTAAAAGGTTTTCTTATATGTGTGTGGATATTGTCTTGTCACTCGCAATATTATATTTTGAGATGGATCTAGAAATGGTCTTTTTAAGTATGAAAGCGATGCTGTGTTTTTCTCACCTTTTCATCTCCACCATAATAGATCATATAATCTTGGGATTCAAAATGCCCAATGCCAATCCATCTCACTCCACTAATATGTCAATATTTATGCATCCCATTTATTTCTTTGCAATGCCCAGTTTTCCTACATTCATGCTTCTCACTACTATTAGCACACACTAATAGTTAACTTCTTCTTATAATTATTTATCTTCCTTTGTGTTTCCAAATTTGAGTGTTCAACCCCAGTTTCCATATCTGATAATCTACTGTATGTGTGCTCTACTGTACATAGGGTTTTCAAAGGCCAGTTATATGTCAGAAGTGGATGGCCAATCCTTTTTCCTAAGCTGTGTTAATTTGGATGTTCACTGTTAGAGGACTATCTGATAGACAAGTATTTTAACCTAGCAGATGAAAGACACTTCCCTGACAGAAATAACCAATACATTCACTACCCTCCCACCCCAAGCATGCGTGCTTTTTCTCTACCCTTTCCCTGCTAACTCCCCACTCCTTGCATATCCAGCTACCTGGTTAAACCCTCCCTTCTGCAGCCACCTCTCAGTATGAACACCAGTCACTTCTGTGATGCCTTGTACTCTACATTCTTTTACATTCAGACAGCACAGGAGAGAATGACCCCGATGAGATGGATTGATACAGTAACTGGGGCAATGGGAGTTGGTGTGTCAGAATTAGTGAGACTGGCTCAGGACAGGGAAGGGTTCAGAGCTGCTGTACTTAGAGTTGCTATACATCGCAGGAGACTCAATGGCACATAACAACAATAACGTACTATGAGTTAGGAAGCAAGATTGGCATCCACTTCATAAATAACATGCCTCTGGAAACTCTATGAACTTTGATAAATGTCAATAGTTGTAGAGATGCTTCAGGCCTTTTTTTCATAGAATCACTATGAGTTGTGCTCAACTCAAAGCAAACAACAACAGACATTCTGTTAAATCATATTTTTTATTTTTAAGGAGCACAAATTTTGTTCTTTTATAATCAGTCAGCCAGGAAGCTTTCTAACAAATATATTGGCATCGATGATTGAGCACATCTGGGGCTTCATCTTTTTTTAAAAAAACCTCAATTAGTATTCCTTCAGTTCCTAAAGTCTTATTGCAAAAATCTTACGGTAGTGAATCTAATCTCTTTTAAATTATTTCTTAGAAAAATAATAATCACATACAAAGATATTATAGATATGATGCAAAATTAGAATGAAATAATTCTAAATTGTGGTAGAACAGAACAAGTCAAATACTTTTCCATCAAGAAGACAAAGATCCTTGCCACTGGGCCAATTAACAGCATCATGATAGATGGAGTAGAGATTGAGGCTGTTAACAGTTTACAGCTTGCTTGGCTCCACAATCAACACTCTTAACATCCGCAGTCAGGAAATCAAAAGATAAATTGCATTGGGAAAATCTTTTGTCAGGAACCTCTCCAGAGTGCTGAAAAGCAATGATGTCAGTCTAAAGACCAAGGTGTACCTAATGTAGGCCATGGTCTTTGCAATCACTTGTTAAGTTTCAGAGAGTTGGATAATGACTAAGGATGGCCTAAGAGGAATCAATGCCTTTGAATTGTGGTGCTGGAGAAGAGTTCAGAACATATTATGGATCTGCCAAGAAAACAGGACTGTCTTGGAGAGGGTGAAACAAAGTCTCTTCTTGGAGGCTAGGATTTTGTAGCTCTGTCTCACATACTTTGGGCACATGGTCAGGAGAGACTGGTCCTTGGAAAAGGACATCATGCTTGGAAGGGTGGATGGAGGAAGATCCTGGGTGAGATGGATTGATGTCACTGGGACAATGGGAGTTGTTGTGTCAGAATTAGGGAGACTGGTTCAGGATAGGGCAAGGTTAAGAGCTGGTCACTATGGGTTGCAGGTGACTTGACAGCACATAACAACAACAACAATAATAATTAAAAAATGTAGTTTGTGATAGAAAAATAAGGGAAGGAATGAAAAGAAAAGAGAGAGAAGAAAGGATAGCTTTGCTATTATTTTTTATTTGGATTTCCAGTACCACAATTATGAAAAAATCAAAGTGTTGTTCTTTGTTGAAAGCAAAACAGATAAATACCCTTTTTGTCATATTTCTATGGCAGTTCTATGAAAGGAAGAATTACACAGATCAGTTGACTGCCAGTTAATCAAAAGGGAAATTATCCAGTTGAGTATAGTGTAATTAAAATATATTGGCTTCTTAAAAGAAAAGGATTTCGGATGTTGACTGCAGTTAATCTTTTATATTGCCCAGGATATCATCAGTACAGACAAAAAGCTAGCTAATGATTATGTAGATGTAGTCTCAGCACAAATAAATCTATTAAAAAAAATTTAAATTCGAAAAAATAAAATTTCTCTAGCTGAACGAATCATAAAAACTTGAGAGGTGTTGAAAGCTTGAGAAGGATTTTGTACACTTTTACTCTAAAAAATTAAAGAGATGAATGCAACAATCAGAGAGAAACAGAGAACCTGAGTACACTCAACTGCTAGTAGCTAGTAAGAAACAGATTTCAATTCTGCAACCACATTGAAATAAATTCTTCCAGCAATTTAAAGGTACAAAAGTGGATCCTTTTTTCTACTACCAAGCTGAATGCATCTTCTGGCCAATATCCTGATTTTAGTCTGTGTGATCATATATCTAATACCTAGCCTAATATTTAAGTGAACCTATGCAGAATTCTATTTTCTGTACTGTGGATTAACAAACGGATTTTATGCTAAACATTAGGAATTTCTGTTATTATGCAGCAATAAGGAAATGAAGAAAGATTTGATCATAGAAATGGTAAAATATGGTAAGAAATAGTCACAAATAGAAAACATTTTATGTGTGTCTTTAATCCAACAATAGATAAAGGCCAAAGAAACTCTTGTGATAGAGAAATTTTAAATCAACTTTATATAAAGCCCAAATTGACATAAAAATATTGCTACAAATATGGACCTCAAGAATGTTTTTGATGAGGAATCAAAAGAAAGAAAGGGACATTCTACTATCTACTGAAATAAAGAAAATATTTTTATGAGGTAAGAAAATAAGCTTAAATTGGTTGTGCTGGTCACTACGTTGTTATTGTTGTTATTGTTGTTGTTATTGTTAGGTGCCATCAAGTCACCCATGACTCATGGCAAACCTATGAAAAAAGGATCTGAACCTCGGTCTGTCCTGCACCATCTTCATACTTCCTGACACACGGGATATAGATGAACCTCTTCCGATTCACTGGCCAGACAGCTATCCTTCACGTTTTCTGACTGGTGAGTGCCTTTCAGGCTTCATCTGTTAATTGAAACAAGTCGTTTGGTAGCCCAGTGCAGCTTCTACTTCTGCCTTCATTACGATTGACTCCTATTCATACGGTTCTTCCTAAAATTTTTCAGTGCCAATCAATTCTTTCTGATACAGTGATTCTGTGTATTCCCCCATCTTCTTTTGATTATTTATGGGTCATTCAATATATTGCCCCTAGCATCTTTCAATATTGCTACATGAGGCTTAAATTAGTTTTTCAGTTCTTTTAGCTTGAGAAATACAAAGCGAGTTCTTCCCTTTTTATTATCCAATTCCGGGTTTCTGCACCTACCATAGTAATACTCTGTCTTGTCTTCTAGATCTGATATTTGTAATCTTCAGTTTAGTTCTTTCACTTTGACATCTTTTCCTTTTGTTTTGGCTTCTTGACACTCCAGTGTAATCCTTAGAGTCTCTTCTGACATCCATTTCAGTTTTTTATTTCTTCTCCATTTTTATAATGACCTTTTACTTTATTAATGGAGGAGATTATTCCTAAGATGATCTTGAAATTCAGATTGAATTGATGCAATATCATATCTTGGTTCTTTTAGACTCAAAATTTGCTTCTACCTCAATTTGGACTTACAAATGAATAGTTGTCCTATCTCCATACCTTTTCAATCTGTATGCAGAACAAATCATTTGGGAAGCAGGGCTTTATGAGGAGAAGTGTGGCATCAAGATTGGAGGAAGACTCATCAACAACCTATGATATGGAGATGACAGAACCTTGCTTGCTGAAACTGAGGAGGACCTAAGCACTTGCTTCAGAATTTCAAGGACTGTAGTCTTCAATATGGGTTGAAGGTCAACATCAAGAAAACACATTCTAGCCACTGGATCAATTGGTAGCACCATGATGGGTGGAGAAAAGATTAAGTTTGTTAACAGTTACAGCTTACTCTGTTCTACAATCGACACTCTGGCAACAAAAGTCAGGAAATCAAAAGATGTAACCCTATGTACAACAAAACACACTTAGATAACAGAAACGGCAAAGGAGGTTGAGTTTTCAAGTATGGAAATACAAAGGAAGAGGAACAGTTGTAAACAGACACTGGTGATTGGGACATGGAATGTGAGAACCATGAATGTAGGAAAATTAGATATTGTTAAG
>NW_006399857.1:3352528-3354472 GCF_000299155.1 Elephantulus edwardii
ATCTCACTCCCTGATTTCAAATCCTACTACACTGCCGTAGTGGTAAAGACAGCATGGTACTGGTACAATGACAGACACATAGATCAATGGAATCGAATTGGGAATCCAGAGATCAACCCATCTATCTATGGTCAACTGATCTTTGACAAGGAGATGAAATCAGTGAAGTGGGGGAAGAATAAATTTCTGAGTTTTTTTGACATGAATTTTTATTTTTTGTTTTTCAAATGACCTTTCGTTTCCTGTATGTCTGGATTCCTAGTTGTCAACCCAAAATGCCTCGATTCTTTGGTCATGTCAAATTAATTCTTGATGTTTCTAAATTCACATGGGATATCAAGTTTGTATTTTACTCTTGTGGAAGTGTTTACATCATTTGTTTTTCAGATATAACTTTAATTTGTGTAGAAGTAATTGGTTGTTTTGTTCCTCAGTTACCCTCTGGTCTTGTTCTGACTCATAATGGGATTCTCTGTCTTCTCTTTCTATGTGTACTCAATATCACTCCTGTGTTTTTCCTCTGGCCAGGGACACATACATAGCTGCAATTTAGGTTGTTGAAAAATTCTATTTCCAACAAAAAGGTTATTGCTTTTGCAGAATGTTATCTATGTGTTGTTTCTGTCACCACAGCCATGTCTTAAAATTTTCTTATTTAAGTTTCCACATTCCAATAACAAGTAGTTAATAATGCCTCTTGATTACATGTATGATCACTTGAAGACAGCAGAAATGGTATGTGTATCAGTTTCTGTGAAAGGTATATTAATGAGTATTCTTTGTAGGCATACAAATATTATCCCACCATTGAGAGATTTTCCATTCAAGAAGTACTATAAACTTTTCTTTTGGGGATAAACATAATGGTCTCTTTTATTGCCGCTGAATGATAGCAGACATTCCATTGGATTTTTGAGGCTGTAAATTCCACAGACTGAGATTGCTCATCTTTATTATATAAAATTGCTATTGAATTTGAGCACCAAGGATGTGTGTCTTTTGAATTAGTAGTGAACTTCTTTATGGAATATACAATCAGAGTTCCCTAAAATTGGTAGTGAATTTTTCATTTGTTACATAATAGAGCATAGGATGGTGTGTTGGGACTTCTTGTGGCCTAGTATTACAAGGCTGCATTGCAGTCCTAAAGGCACAAGGTTTGAATCCACCAGTTGCTCTGCGGGAGAATGATGGGCAATCTCCTCTCATGTGATTTACTGCCTCTGAATGTCCACTAAGGATCAGCTCTGAGTTAGTTCCAACTCAACAGTATATAAAACAACAACATAATTAATAATGAGAAATATTAGTCCATTTCAACTTATTGATGCTTAAGATAATAATCTTCAAACATCCAATTTTATTATGACAACCTTAAATATTCCTACTTGATACATTTTGAATTCTAAGTCTTCCTTGATAAATAGTACCTATGTCACTTCAAGATAGAACTGACTCATAGCTATATTTTTGATGGGTTTTCAGAGGCTATAAATCCAATAGGATGAGGAAGGAGATTCTCCACCTTTCTTTTGCAGATCTCTCTCAAAATACAAATATGTGTGTGTGTGTTTATGTATTTGTATGTAAGTGTGTATATACACACACACATACGTATATATACACATATATACACTCATATACAAATACATAATATATTGTAGTTGTTGTTTTTATGTGCCATCGAGTCATTTGCGACTCATAGTGACCTTATGTACAACAACCCTAAACCATGCTCTATCTCATTGCCTCTGAAACACCCATTCCGATTATCCCAGTCACTGAATCAATCCACCTCATAAGAGGGTCTTCCCCTCTTGCGCTGTCCCTCTACTCTACCCAGCATGATGTCCCTCTCTAAAGACCTGTCTCTCTTTACAACATGTCCAAAGTATGTCAGACAAAGCCCCAGAATCCTTGCCTCCAAGGAGCAGCCTGGTTTAA
>NW_006399857.1:3354572-3365165 GCF_000299155.1 Elephantulus edwardii
TGTGGGGTCAAGATTGGTGGATGATTTATCAACAATCTGAGTTATGTGGGTGACACAATCCTGCTGTAAATACATAGGAGTTAGAAATGGCAGGGGTTATACCTGGATATACAACTATTGCTGAAGTTGTTGTCTTATTGCTTCTGGTTGTTTTTTACAAATAAAAGAGTAAGGAGATAATGGAAGGGGAATCATTACTTGATTGTTTTAAAGAATCCCAGTTTCTACAGTTGGCCATATATTCTAAAATGAAAGTTTAGCATGCAAACTTAACACATAGCACAAGGACTGATTGTGTGACTGAACTTCTCTTTCCTGGAGCCTCAAGGTACTCTGCTTCACAAAATACTAGTAAACAAATTTAAGGGCATCCATCAAAAATCTTTTCAATATAACCAAAAGGTCTCTAAGAAACTTAAAGACATTGCCACCCAATATTCTGAATAGAAGTCAAAATCATGAAGAGAGTATATCCAAATTATTTGTGAATGTGGCTTCTGACTAAATAAATACTGTGAAACACAAAGAATACCTCCAATGTTTTTTGAGAAAATTGTATCAACAGAAACATTGGAACCAGTGTTATGTTGGAGTGAAAGAATATAAAGAGATTTTAAAAATAAATGGAGCTTCTCAGACTATAAACTTCCTACTGACAGGAAATGGATGGACAAACCTATGTCTTTTTATATGAAATAAGAAGGATGACACAGGGACAAAACCAAGAATCCAGGAGAGAGAGACAATTTGAGTTCTTTCTAGGTCTTGAAATCTAATAGACCTTGCTCAAGTACTCAGTCATTCCTTTATGCTTTTATTTTCTTTGCAACTTACAAAAAAAAGAACCCCAAAATAAAAACTCTAATTTATAATTTTCAAATTTTTAGTTTATATTAATTTGCTTACAAAGTTGGTATACATTGTGTTTCACACTAGTCTTCATTCACATTGTGTTTCATACGCTCATTCCCATGTATTACAGTTTATAAAATTAATCACCATTGAAGTATGCCCTGTAGAGACTGGAGAACATTATGCTGTGTGAACTAATTCCACCTTATAAGGATAAATAGTGCATAAGACCATTATTGGAAAAATAGGAAGATAACTAGTAAAATACATATGGGGACCCTAGAAGGGAAAGGAGCAGGAGAGAGAGGATGGGTATGGACCATATTGTTGTTATTATGTGCTCTTAGCCAATAGTAGACATTCATAGCAATCCTAGGAACAACAAATCTGAATCTGTCCCTATCCAACACCATTGTCACCATTTCCATTATATTCAAGTCTATTATAGTACTCCCTGTGTCAATTGTTCTCATTGATGGTCATCCTCTCTTTTGCTAACATCCTGCCTTTCCCAGATTAATGTCTTTCTTTTTTCATTAGGACAGGCTCCCCCTGGCAGCATGCCCAAATTATATGAGGCATTATTTCACTATCTTTGCTTGTAAGGATGATTTTTGGGTGGCATGCATGCACACTCCAGCTGTCCATAGAATGGCACTTTGCATTACATAAACTTTAACAAGATAATAATAATGAAGAACACATTTAAGAACCAGGCTACTGGAGTGAACCAGAAATTACCTTAAACAAATATTCTTGAATTATACTATTTTTTTATTGACCATTATGCATAGTTTGTTCTTTGTAATGTAATTTTAAGGTAGCAGAATATGAAGAAGAAAACATGTAAATTAACATTAAGGTGTTGAATTTTGGTTTATATTGTTTGGAGAACACAGCTTTGAATAATATCATTGTCTCTGCTGAATTGTTGTAGGTGACATATACCTTATCATTTGAAAACTATTTTTATTGTGTTATTTTTGGAGATATGATTCTTTGTTGTTGTAAAGACAAAATAATAGTACTAAGAAGCATATGCAAGGGAATGCTCTAAAAAGTTTTCCAGCTTCTGTATCTATGATAGTGAGGACTGAGAAATCATATAAACAGCTCTAGATGAGAAAAAGAGCAAAGAACTTTCTGCTAAAGGATTCTAGGCAAAGGAACTTCAAGAAATTCCCATAGGAATGATTACGTTTCAGAACTGCTTATTAATTTTTAAAAACTAATTCAGTGCAAAAAAAAATAAAATCACGTGTTCAGTGGAAGAAGAAACAAATGGTAAAGAAAATACTTGACAATTTTACACATACACACATATATGAAAGTAAATTTTGTTTACAATTGTAGCAGTAGTATTCTCAAATTCAGTATCATAATCAATCAAGTCTAAAAGCTAAAGTACATTTTATGAGCTATTCTCTGATGATTTCTTTTTGTTCAAATCACATTGTGTTGTATTCTGTGACACAAGGTAACATTTGCTGAATGTACTGGGTGGCATTTGTAGTAGGCTCTTATTGAAACCCTAAATCATATTTATAAAGAAAATTTCAAATAAAAAAGCATCTTCAACCAATTTACTGGGATGTATGATCCAATTTTGATTACTTTCCCTGTTTTCAATATGAGATCTTCTGCCAAACAGGGTAGAGCAAAAGGAGAAAATAATAATAATTTTTTTTATACAGTAAGAACACAAGATCTTAAGGAAATTTTAACATTGGTAAATAAGTATTCATGGTAGGTTTTGGTGTTAAGTATTTCTTGCAGTGAATCCAAAATATTTTCAGGCATCAGGTGAAAGTACATGTGTAAATAAATTGATCTTATGTTTAGGTTTTTATTAATTTTTCCCACATATAAATTGCCACTAAGAAAATCTATAAACAAAGCTGGATACAATGTCAGTATTCCATGTATAAAAGTTCAATTATATGTGTTTGTTGTTTCTGTTGTTGTTGTGTGTTTCATCGAGTCAGAACCGACCCCTAGCTGACCCTCCGGCGGGTTTTCAGAGGCAATTAATCTCACAGGATGAAATTTTCCATCCTTCTGCAGAGTAGCTGGTGACCTCGAACTGCGTGCCTTCAGGATTGGAGTGTAGCTCCTTGCCACTAGATCACCAGAGCTACACACACACACACAAGTATTTATATATGTTGTTGTTATATGGTGTTGGGTTGATCACAGCTCATAGTACCTCTCTGCTCTATGCTGAGCCAAACCTACTGCCTCTGACACACCTATCCTCATTATCCCTGGCACTGAGTCAGTCAATACATCTCATCCAGAGTCTTCCTCTCTTTTACTATACCTCCACTCTCCCAAGCATGATGTCCATTTCCAAGGACTGGTCTCTCCTTGCAGCCGGCCCAGATTATGTCAGACAGTTTCAATATCCTTGCCTTCATGGAGCAGTCTGCTTTCACCCTCTCCAGAAAAGACCGATTTATTTTTTTAGCAGTTTGAAGTATGTTCAATACACTTCCCCATCACCACAATTAAAAGGCATTGATTCATCAATCTCCTTAGTCATTGCCCAGAGTTCTCTGATGCATAGCAACTATATGAAGACCACGGCCTGGATAAGGTGCACCTTAGTCTCTAGACTGGCAATGTTGTTCTTCAGTATTCTAGAGAAGTCCCTGACAGCAGATTTTCCCCAGTGCAATCCATCTCTTGATTTCCTAGCTACTAGTACCAAGAGTGTTGATTCTGGAGCCAAGCAAGATGAAACTGTTTATATAAATCAATGCACCGTGTATTATAATGCTGCCAATTGGAACAGTGCTGAGAACATTTTTTTCTTTTTTTAATTTAATTTTTTACTTTCCATTCATTCATTGTTGCATGTTTTCATCTCTGCCCCCCCTTCCCAGTTTGATTTTCTCCTTGAGAAGGGAAAAAAAAAATCATTGTTATACAATCCCCTCCCCACCAGTCCACTCCACTATGCAGGTTTCATTCTGTACTCTTGTCATTGATTTTGAGATTCAATCACATTGAAGGCTGCAGTCCTTGACCTTCTGCAGCAAATGCCTCAAGCTTCTTCAGTTTCATCAAGCAAAGTTGTGTTATCTGCATAGCACAGGTTACTGATGAGCCTTCCTCCAATCCTGATGCCACATTTCTCCTCATAGATCCCAGGCTACTGGATGATCTATTCCACAAATAGATTGAAAAGGTATGAAGATAGGACGCATTCCTGGTGCACATCTTTCTTGATTTTAAATGATGCAGTGATTACTTGTTTTTTTCTGATGACTGTCTCCTGGTCTGATGTAGGTTTGATATGAGCACAACCAAGTGGTGTTCTGGGTTTCCCATTCTTAGAATTAGCAACAGTTTGCTACAATCCACTCATAGTTTTATATATGTGTGTGTGTGTGTGTGCGCATGTGTGTGTGTATACATATATACACACACATACATATGTATATTTTTTTTAATTGCCTTTGAGACAAGCACAACTCGTAATGATCCTATGAACAAAAGGCCTGAAGCCCCTCTACAACTATTGACATTTATCAAAGTTCATAGAGTTTCTGGAGGCATTTTCTGTTTAGGAAGTGGATGCCACTCCTGCTTCCAAACCTGTCATAGTATATTATCGTTGTTATGTATCATTGAGTCGCTTGCAATGTATAGCGACACTAAGTACAGCAGATCTGAACCCTGTCCTGTCCTGAGCCAGTCTCGCTAACTCAAACACACCAACCCCCATGCCTCAGTAACTGTATCGATCCATCTCATCTGGGGTATCCCTCTCCAGAGCTATCTGTTCACCCTTTCGAACATGATGTCCTTCTCCAAATACCAATCTCTAATGGCCATATAACCAAAGTAAGTGAGGCAAAGCCTCAAAATCCCAGCCTCCAAGGAAAGACTTAGTTTCACCCTCTACAAGACAGACCTATTTGTTTTCTTGGCGGACAACCATTATGTTCAAGACTTTTCTCTAGCACCACAACTCGAAGGTATCTATTCTTCTGTCATCCTTAGTAATTGTCCAACTCTCTGAAGCACAACAAGTAATGGCAAAGACCTAAGCCTAGTTTAGGTGCATCTTTGTATTTAGACTGACATTTTTGCTCTTCATCACTATGGAGAGGTCCATGAAAGCAGATTTTCCCAGTGCAATTTGTCTTTTTATTTCCTGACTGCTGGTGTAAAGAGAGTTGATTGTGAAGCTGCATAAGCTGTAATTGTTAACAACTTCTATCTCTTCTCCATCTATTATGGTACTGCCAATTGGCCCAGTTGTGAAAATCTTTGTCTTCTTAATGTTGAGCTTCAATCCATATTGAAGACTATAATCCTTGACCTTTTGCAGCAAGTACTTCAGGTCTTCTTCAGTTTCAGGAATCAAGATTGTATTATTGATGAGTTTTCCTCCAATCTTGATGCCACACTCCTCTTCATAAAGCCCAGCTTCCTGAATGATCTGTTCTGCACACAGATTGAAAAGGTAGAGGGACAAGATGCATCCCTGACACATTCCTTTCCTAATTTTGAAACATGCAGTTTTTCCTTGCTCTGGTCTATGGACTTCTTCTGGGCCCAAGTATAAATTTCACATGAGCATGATCAAGTGTTTTGAGATTTCCATTTTCCTCAAGGTTAGCCACAATTTATGGTGATCCGCGCAGTCAACTGCATTTGCATAGTCAATGAAACTCATAGACATTCTTCTGGTTCACTTCGACCTCTTCTAAATCCAACTTGTATTTCTGATGAGTCTCTGTTAATGTACTGTTCAAGTCTTTCCTGAGTAATCTTCAGCAGGTTTTTGATAGTATGTGATATTATTCCAATAATTTCACACTTGGTTGAGTCACCTTTGTTTTGGAATGGGATTAAATATGGATCTGTTCCAGTCAATTGGCCAAGTAGTTGTTCTCCAGATTTCTTGGCACAATTTAGTGAGCACATGAAGGGCAGCGTCTGTTTGTGAAATATGTCAATTGGTATTCCATCAATTCCTGGGGCTTTATTTTTTGCCAAGTCCTTCAGAGCAGCCTGTACTTCCTTCTTCATCACCATTATCTCCTGATCATATATCGTTTCTTAAAATTCTTTTGTTTCAACCAATACTTTTTGGTATAGTGACTCTGCATATTCCTTCCATCTTTTCCCCCCACCTTTTTTATTATTAATTTTAATGCCAATTCACAGACTTTGGATTTACCTTCATTCATTGTTGTGCTTTTTTCCCTACCCACTCTTCTCCCCCAGTTCACTCTTCTCTTTGAAAAGTAAAAGAAAAATTATTTCATTGTTATACAATCCCTCTCCCAATGTCCATCTCCTGTTAATTGTTTTTAATCATTCAATATTCTGCCCATAGCATCCTTAAGCATTGCATCTTGCATCTTGAGAGTTTATACTTTAGTTCTTTCAGCTTAAGAAATGCTGAGTGAGTTAAGCCCTTTTGATTTTCTGAATCCAGCTCTATGCACATTTCATTATAATATTTTGCTTTATCTTTCCTAGTGAACATTTGAAATCTTCTATTTAGTTCCTTAACTTTTTACTTTATTTCCTTTGCTTTGGCTTCTCAGTGCTCTAGTGCTATTCAGAGTCTCTTCTGACATCCATTTTGGTGTTTTCTTCTTTCTGCTTTGTAATGGTTTTCTGCATTCTTCATGAATGAAATTCTTGATATCTTCTCACAGCTTACCTGGTCTTCATTTCTTAGTGTTCAAGGTCTCAAATCTATTCCTGAGTTGGTTTTTAAATTTGTGGGAGATGTACTCAAGGTCAAATTTTTATTTGTGTGGATATGATTTAACCTTCTTTAGTTTTAATTTGAACTTGCACATGAGCAGTTGATGGTCTCTTTCACGATCAGCACCTGGCCTAGTTTTTATTGCTGATATTGAACTTCTCCAAAGATTCCTTCCACAATTGTGATAAATCTAATTGCTGTGCATCCCATACCTGCATTTATGTTTCTTATAAGATATATTTGCTATGAATAAATCAATGATAGTACAGAATTCTATCATTCTATTCCCAGTATAATTTCTGTCATCAAGTCCATATTTTCCGACTAATGACCCTTCTTCCTGGTTCCCAACTTTTTTTCAGTCACCCATTTTTATTAATGCATCTTGGTTACATGTTTGATCAATTTTTTACTGCAAAAGTTGATAGAAATCATCTGTTTCCTCCTCTTTGGCTCTGCTTGTAGGCACAAAAATTTGAATGAGAGCGATATTAACAAGTCTTCCTTGAATGCAAAATGATATTATTCTGTAACTCATAATATTGTATTTCAAGATGGATCTAGAAATGGCCATTTTAACAAAAGCGATCCCATTTTTTCTCACTTTTTCATCTCCACCATAATAGATCATATGTTTATGGGATTCAAAATGCCTCATGCCAATCCATCTCATTTCACTAATACCCAATATGACAATATTTATGTGTTCGATTTCTTTCTTTATAATATCCAGTTTTTCTAGATTAATGCTTCTCATATTACACGTGTCAATTGTTAATGTCTTCTTACAACTGTTTCTCCTGCTTTGTGTTTTCAAATTTGAGTGCTCAATTTCAGTTACCGTATCTATTAGTCTACTCTAAGTGTGCTCTTCTGTACTAGGGTTCTCAAAGGCTAATTATATTTCAGATGTGGATGGCCAATCCTTCTTCCTAGTCTGTCTTAATTTGGATGTTCACTGTTAGAAGACTATTTGACAGACAAGTATTTTTACCTGCCAGATGAAAGACACCCTTACAGAAATAATCAATAAGAAACATTGTCCCCACCCCATACCTCCAAGCATGTGTGTAACTTGTCTCTCCCCTTTCCCTACTACATCCCCATTCCTTGCACACTCAGCTACCAGGTAAAACCCTTCCTTCTTCAGGAATTTTGAAATACGATCACCAGTCACTTCTGTGATGCCTTGCACTACCCACGGCTACTAGTTTCTCATGCTGTTGTCCATCTTTTGTTTAGAAGGATGTAAGTTCAAATCCTATGTACCAACTTAAGAGAAAGATTTTTGCTTGAGGCCACACTGAGGGAAGATGCTGCCCACAGAGCTTCTGTTAAGTCCTGTGACTTACTGTCTCTGTTTACAATGCTGACACTGTGTATTACATGTGCATTACAATGTGATAATTTCAAGGTCTGGACAGGTCTCTTCTAGATCTGATACTGTGATACTGTGGTAGTGTTTGAAGATATCCTTTCCCGAAAGATGAGATTAAGGTAGCAGTCATCCTTCAGGGAGAAAGGTTTTACCTGATCAAGGAGATTAGAGAGAGTTCTGAGATCCCATCTTGTCTGACTCCATGGGTTCCCAACACTTTGTGTGAGAGGAGTCTACTCAGTTTGTGGCCTAGGGGCAAGCAGTGGCACTGCAATCCCAAAGGTATGTGATTTGAAACCACAAGCTGCTACTCCAAGGGAGAAGGATGGGCGATATCCTCCCATGAGATTAACTTGACTCAAAATTCGCTAGAGGTCAGCTATGTGTTGGTTACGCCTCAATCCTCTCTCTCACACACACACACAGAGATGAGAGAAGAATTGGTGCCTTTCGGCTGTGATGTTGGAGAAGAGCACTGAACTTTCTGTGGAGAGCCAAAAGAACAAACAGATACATCTTGGACAGAGTGCTTTTTAGAAGCAAGAATGGCAAGGCTTCATCTTACATACTTTGGGCATGTTGCTAGGAGGTTCTATTCTTTGCAGAGGGACATAATACTAGGAAAGGTGATTGGAAAGGAGAGGAAGACCCTCAACCAGGTGTATTTACACAGTGAGTACTGCAATGGGCTCTTGTGTGTCAGGAAGTGTGAGAATGGCACAGGATAGAACAGGGTGGTTTCATTCATAGAGTACCTAAGACAGTACTTAATGACAACAATAACTATATATAACTATATATAAAACTGTATATAACTGTACATAACTATATATAAAACTATATATATATATAACTGTATATAAAACTATATAAAACTATATATAACTATATATAACTATATATAACTATATATATATATATAATATACACTTATAATAAATAGAATTTACATATAGTTGTATAATACCAAGAAAACAAAGATTCTCACTACAGGACCAATGAGCAGCATGATGATAGATGGTAACATACTGAGATTGTTGACACCTTCAGTTTGCTTGGCTCTACAATCGACACTTTTGTTACCAGCCATCAGGAAATTGAAAGATTAATTGCATTGGTAAAGTGTGCTACCAGAGGCCTCTCCAAGGTACTAAGGAGCAACAAAGTCACTCTGAAGACTAAGGTGCACCTGATATGGACCATGGTCTTTTTCATCACTTGCTGTGCTTCAGACATCTGGACAATGACTAGGGATGATAGAAGGAGAGTTCATACCTTTCAGTTTTGCTGCTGGAGAAGAGTATTAAATATACCCTGGACACTAGGAGAACAAACAAGTTGGTTCTGGAGAGGGTGAAGCCAGGCTGCTCCTTAAAGGCAAAGATACTGAACCTTTGTCTGACATACTTTGGACTTGTTTCAAGGAGAGACCAGTCCTTGGAGAGGGATGTCATGCTTGCAACAGTGGAGGGACAGTGCAGGAGATGAAGACCCTTGATGAGACGGATTGATTCTGTCACTGGGATAATAGGGACAGGCATGTTGGAGACAATAAGATTGGCAAGGGATAGAGCAGGGTTTAGGGCTGTTGTACATAGGGTCGCTATGGGTTTCAATATCCTCCTATGCAATTTTGGGATTTATAGCTTCAGAAATCTAATGGCGAGCTAGCCATGTAGCTCCTGATTCAATGGTAATGAGTTTTAAATATGTATTCTTGTTATATCTCATCAATTTGGAAAACTCATAATTGACCCTTTAGTTAGTTTTCTAAGACAGAAAATGGTAAGGGAGGAGATTACCCATCTATTTGCCACAGAGCAGCTTCTGGTTTCAGACTTTCTGCCTGAATTCATATGCACAATAGCTTTGAATCCTGCTCTATTCAGAGCAAATCTCATTGTCTCTGACACACCTATACCCATTACCCTAGTCATTTGTCAATTATATTCATCCACCGCCTTTCTCTCCTGTGCTGTCCTTCCACCCTTCTAAGCATCATTTCCTTCTTCAAGGACCAATCATTTGACGCAACATGTCCAGTGCATGTAAGAGGAGCTTCAAAATCCTTGCTTCTGAAAAGCAAATTAGCATGTGTTGTGTCTGGTGGGTGCTGTTGATTGCTGTTGAGTTGAGCATGGCTCATAGTGACCTATAAACAAAAGACCTGAAGTCTTTGTATAATTATCATTGTTTCTCAAAGTTCATAGAGTTTCCAGAGGCATATTGTTTCGGAAGTGGATACCACTTCTGCTTCCAAAACTCTCTTAAACTAGGAGCTCCACCAATTAATGTCCTCCATGGGTAACCATTATGGCATTTGACACCCCACTGACACAAGGTTAAACATCACAGCAAACTCATATTACCACAGTACAGCAAATTGACAGAAGAATGCTGTACCGCTTAGAAGAATGTTCCTCAAAAACATAATAACAACCACTTTCAAATACAGATGACCTCCACAAGGTCTTCTTGACTTTAAATAAGAAGCTTACATGAAAAAAATTCAATATTATATGTTGTTGTTATGTGCCATCGAATCACCTGTGCCCCATAGTGATTCTATGTACAGCAGCTCTATACCCTTCCCTGTTCTGAGCAAGTCTCACTTATTCCAAAATACCAA
>NW_006399857.1:3371345-3374426 GCF_000299155.1 Elephantulus edwardii
TGTATCAAGCGCACCTTAGTCTCCAGAGAGACACCGTTGCTCCTGAGTGCTTTAGAGAGGTCCCTAACAGCAGACTTTCCCATCGCGATATGCTTTTTGATTTCCTGGCTGCTGGTGCCAAGAGTGTTGACCGTGGAGCCGAGCAAACTGAAGCTGTAAACAATCTCAATCTCTTCGTCATCCATCCTGATGCTACCAAATTGGTCCAGTGGTGAAAATCTTTGTCTTCTTGCATTGAGCCTCAGTCTATACTGAAGGCTGCAGTCCTTGACCCTCTGCAGCCAGTGCGTGAGGTCCTCCTCAAGAATTACATTACACAAAATTGAAAACAAATTGTAGATATGGTGCAGGCAGAAAAAAAAGCTGTCTGACCTCCACTAATTCCACAAGAGAGAAGAGCATCAGCATCATGTTGTTGTTGTTGTTTAATGCCGTCGAGTCGTAAGCCTGGGACAGTGATGTGCCAGTCATGGTAATGGGCACCCATGGTGGACAGTGTTGCCTGGAGCTTCCCGACTTAATCAAGCCTGGAAGTAGGAGCGGCATCCACTTGCAAGATGGCTTGCCCCCGGAAACTCTATGTACGAACAGTGCTCACGCTGTTCGTTCATAGGGTCGCTATGAGTCGTCTACAACTCGATGGCATCATAAACAACAAAAATATATTTCTATGAGATCAGACATGTTGTCCCCAAATCTTTAACACCATACTTCCCTCTCAAAGCTCTCACTGCTCTATATTGAGTCCCTGAACTATTATGTTTATAGAGTTGTTTAGGTCAGTTAACAGGTTATAATTGAAGTTGGAACCAGGATACAATTTCTCAGTTAGGATAGTTTCTGTGGTTAGGTTCATAGGCCTTTCACCTTACAGATTCCTTACAGCTTCCTTCAGCCCAATGTTTAAAATCTGTCTTGTTATTGTTGTTGTCGAATACTATCAAGTTGGTATCTATCCACAGCAGGCCCTCCAGTGATTTTCAGCAGCAGTTAGTAGCAAGGGAGGGGACTGCCTATCCGTCTTCCAGCAGAGCAGCTGGTGGATTCAAACTGCATGCACTCCAGATTGCAGGGAAGGTACTCAGCAACTAAGTCACCAGAGCTCCCTTAATCATGGCAATTATGCAGTAGCACCCTCCTCTCAAGCAATTCCTCCAGCACATAGTTCTGCTCCATGATCTATTTCTGAGTCTCAGTACAGATCCATTTCAAGTTAATCTCTGGTTCTTTATTTATGCTGCTACCATCTATGTCCTCTGTCTAATTCTCCAGATTGACATGGTTGTTCTTCATTTATCTAGATAGGTGCCTGAAAGCAGACTCTCTAAATGCAATTCTTTTGATTTTCTTACTGCTTTTGCCAAGAGTGTTGATATTCGGTTTTCGATATAGAAATTAAGATATAGGAAACCTTATAAGGATGTATGGCTCTTGGTATACAGGGCTCCTTGGAATTGACCTACACAAAATAATAGACTCCCTAATGTATTTTATTTTCCTTTATACTTATATTTAAGTTACTAATATTGTACTAGGGATAGTTGCATAGAACTCAAAGGAAGGAGGTTTTCGAATTTTCATTTTATAGTGTGTAAGTTATTCATAGTAGGACTTATATCACTTTAAAAAAATTTTATTTTATTGATTTTACTGAACATTTACAGAGATTTTGGATTTCCATTCATTAGTTGTTGCTCTTTTTTCTCTACACCTCCCCTCCCCCGGCCAGGTCACTCCTCTTTTCGAAAAGCAAAAGATAAACTCCTTCATTGGTATACTTTTGATCACTTTTATGAAATGAGTTAGTCAATGATCTCTTTTCTAATTTCTATTATAATTAATAAATAATTAGTATTATTTCTTCTATAAATATTCTACAAACTTAATAGATGACACTTATGCCATCCCCATAATGTCTGCCATATTCAAGTCCATTGCAGCAATCACTGTCTCAATTGATCTGTTTGAAGGTCTTTCTCTCTTTCACTGACTCTCTACTTTTCTGTGGATGTAACTTCATGGATCAATTTTGTTACTAGACATAATTTTGTTGTGTAAAGTTGAGTCAGAACTGATCCTTAGTTGACCTTCCAGTGGGTTTTTAGAGGCAGTAAATCCCATGGGAGAAGATTGCCCATTTGTCTTCCATTGAGCACCCAGTGGATTCGAACAGTGTGCCTTTAGATTGTCAGTGCAACTCCCTACCACAAGGTTACTAGAGCATCCCTTACTAGATATAGGTGTATTAATACCTTCCTTTTATCAATTTTCTATATATTCACATAATACATATTGTTTACATTTGCTTTTCTTTTAAATTATTATGTTTTATGGTCTAGCAAATAGTTTATCAAAGTGCAAATGATTTATCAAATTAAATGCAAAGGTATGTTTTGCCAGTGTTAGTGCTAGTGCTTTATATAAACCAAGAATATCAATTAATATCATTACTTGGGTTGTTCTCAGACCCTAATTTTTTTTCAACATTGCTATATTAAATATTAAGACATAGTGTTTCATGAAGTAGAATAGAGAAAAGGCCAGGTCTGTTTTTATTAGGCTACCATAAGTCCTAATCTACTTTAAGGTATCTATCAACAATAACAGCAACAGTGTTACAATCTTATACTACAATTGGGTAATATGCATTTACCTATTTTTATCCTTATCATTTTTAAATTACATTTTGAGTTTCTGATAAAATAGCTATCCTGTTATTGTAGCTGTGTATTCTCAAATTGGAACTGACTCAGTATTGACCCTTTAGTTTCCAGAAGCTATATATCAAAAGAAGGAGATTGTCCATCTTTCTTTGGGAGAACCTATGGTGGACTTGAACAATGTGCCTATGGGATGCAGTGCAACTCTTTATCACTAAGCCACCAGGGCTCCTAAAAGACATATGTTGTTGTTGTTGTTTCCATTCTTCTCATAGTCAGCCATAGTTTGTTATTATCTACACAGTCAAATGCCCTTGCATAGTCAATGAAACACAGATAAACATTCCTCTGGTATTCCCTGCTTTCAGCCAAGATCCATCTAACATCAGCTACAATATCTCTAGTACCACGACCCCTTCTA
>NW_006399857.1:3374852-3386228 GCF_000299155.1 Elephantulus edwardii
TTGTAATATTTTGCTTTGTCATCCCGTGCTGCCTTTTGAAATCTTCTATTCAACTCTTTAGTATCTTGAATTCTTCCCTGTGCTTTGGCTTCTCTGAGCTCCAGTGCAATTTTCAGAGTCTCTTCTGACATCCATTTTGGTCTTTTCTTCCTCTTCTGTCTTTGCAATAACCGTTGCACTCTTCCTGGATGATACCCTTGATATCCTCCCACAACTGATCTGACCTTCGCTCATTAGTGTTCAAAGCCTCAAACCTGTTCCTGGGATGGTTCTGAAATTCAGGTGGGATAGACTCAAAGTCATATTTTGGTTGCCTTGGATTTGGTTTCATTTTCCTCAGCTTCAGCTTAGGTATTTAAAAGTATTTTCTTTTTTTGTACTTCCTGGTTTATGACTATTTCTTTGGTTTTGTTTTTCTCTGTCCATGTTCTTTTTTTATCAATTCAAGTATTTACATTTATTTATTAAAACATTACTTTTTAAGAGCTCTTTGTACTTTCTTTAAAAAGTAGAAACTGTTGTAGGGTTCACAATATTAATAGAAATCTTTTACTCTTAAAATATGATTATAAATTGAATTAATACAAACAATTGTCTCCAAATTATGTGTCATACATGACAAGGGTACATTTATTTTATAGAATGAAAAATCAGAAATTTGGTGACTAAAATGTTTTTCTCCTACTCTTCTGTACTATGGAAGCTTTTAGTTGCCTACTTCTGTTTTAAGAATGGAAATTAGTTGTACTTCAGGAAAAATAGCTGGGCTAGTGACAAATGATCATTATGCTTGCTTCTTTGCAAAAAGCTGCATTGACATGATGAAGTGCTCCAATCGATTTCAGCCTCTCTTTTGTTGTAAAAAAAAAAAATAAATCTATTAACCTATGGGACACAGTGGCCTTAAAGGCCAAAGAGTCAGCATTCCTGATTGAAGAAGAGCCATATTTTTTGTTTGGCAGTTTTATTCAAGTAAAAGGAATAAGAAAAGAGGCATACAGTGTTGGGTGTTTTTTGTTGGTTTTTTTTGTTTTGTTTTCTTTTTAATTTAAGCAAGAACATTTGTATTTGGGGGATCTTTTTTTCTTTTTTGTCTAAATATTTGTCTTGAAGAGAACGAATTCTTAGACTTAAAGTGGTCTCTATGCACTCATTCCATATCAGAAATACTTCTGGAATCCAATTTTTTCTACAGGTCCAGATAGAAATTGCTTCTCTTTGGCACTATATTAAGCATGCATCTTAGAAAAGGATACGACTCCTTCCACACCCCTTAATACTATCCGTGAGTCAACCAATCTTACTTTTCTAAAATGTAAAATCAATGTTTTAAAAATGATTCATTAAAGCAAAGCTTTTGAGTTCTACTTTAGAATGATCTTAGTATCAAAATTATTAAATGCATATAATATGATGGACAACTTTTTAAGAAATGTAATTTTTTAATTTTAGGGACATTAACAAATTGTTAAGCATTTGAAGCCACTTTTAATCCAATATGTGGTCATCTAGTGTTGCAAAAATAGACTCTCTATACATGCTAATTTTCTAATTAGGTAAATACAAGTATCTTGGGAAGATTGACTAGTATGATTTAATAATGGTCCCCTTGAGCACTCTTTTCTGAAAATGGGAAAATATAGAAAGCCTATAGCTATAAGTTAGACCTGGATAGACAGTATAGCCATGTGGCAAGGCTTTCTTTGTATTAGTATTCTTCCCACTTCAGTTTTGAAATGTCAAAAGCACGACCTTTATTGTCTAGATTAAGTCATGTGCTTTATTCGAGTTGAAATAGTATGAATGCACTAGGTTATTGCTATGTACAATTGAGTCAGAAATGACCCTTAAATAACCCCTCAGTAGGTTTTTAGAAGAGATAAATTTCTCAAAAGGAGGTTGTACCACTTTCTCCTTTAGAGGAGCTGGTAGATACAAAAGCAGTACCTTAGAGTTGGCAACACAAGTAGGCAATGGGAGATAAGATGAGATACAGAAACTGGTCTTTATTCTACAAGACCACACTCCCAAAAATTATTCAATGGTAAAGGAAATAAATGTTGAAAGTAATTTAGTTCTTGCTATTACAGCTTTTCCCCCCCTTTGGATTGTCTCTTTCTATTTTCTACTTTAGTAACTACTGCCTTAATATATACTCTGTAGCAATACACTAGGATGGATGATGCAAACAAATATTCTAAGGAAAATTGTATCAATTTCTATTAACTCAGACCTTAACTTTCCATAACAGTCTAATCCTTTAAAATGCCTTTCTAAGACACTTGCTTAATATTGTGCCAAATAGAAGCAATTTCTATCTAAATAAAAAATAGGATTCTAGGAGTATTCATATGTTAACATATATGAATACTTTATTCCTTCTTTATCCTTTTAATTTAAAACTTGCTTTTGTTCAATTCTGACTCCCAGTCATGCTGTAAACAAGGCACTGAAACAGAGTTTAGTCTTGTTGAAATCACTTTATCAATCCTTCTCAGTGGGGTATTTTTCCTCTTTTTTTGCTAACCTTTTGATTGAGAATATGCTATTCTTCTCCAGGGACTGATCAATCCCTTCTGATAACATGCTTGAAGGAAATGAGACCAAGTCTCACTCTCCTAGTGTCCAGCGAGCGCTCAAACAGTACTTCTTAGAAGGTAGATTTCTTCATTCTTCAAACAAATAAATATATATAATGGTGTTGCTGTTATGTGTTGTCTAGTCGCTTGCGACTCGTAGCAACCCTATGTACAACAGCTCTAAACTCTGCTCTGTCCTGTGCCAATCTCATTTCCTCCAACACACTCATCCCTATTGCCCCAGTCACGGAATCAATCCATCTCCCAGAGGGCCTTCCCCTCCTGCGCCTGTCTTCCACCCTCCCAAGTGTGATGTCCTTCTCCAAGTACCGGTCTCTCCTTACAACATGACCAAAGTATGTCAGACGAAGCCTCAGAATCCTTGCCTCCAAGGAGCAGCCAGGTTTAACCCTCTCTAGGAGGAATACTCTTCTCCAATACCAAAGCTGAAAACCATCAATTCTCCTTCTGTCCTCCCTGGTCATTGTCCAGCTCTCTCACACAAAACAAGTTATTGCAAAGACCATGGCCTGTACCAGACACACCTTAGTCTCCACAGACAAACCATGGCTCTTGAGTACTTTAGAAAGGTCCCTAACAGAAGACTTTCCCATGACAATACTTCTTTTAATTTCCTGGCTGCTGGTGCCAAGAGTGTTGACTATGGAGCCAAGCAAACTAAAGCTGTGAACAATCTCAATCTCTTCACCATCCATCCTGATGCTGCCAATTGGTCCAGTGGTGAGAATCTTTGTCTTCTTGACATTGAGCCTCAATCCATATTGATGCTGCAGTCCTTGACCCTCTGCAGCAGGCGCTTCAGGTCCTCCTCAGTTTCAGCAAGCATGGTTGTGTCATCTGCATAATGCAGATTGTTGATAGATCTTCCACCAATCCTGATGCCGCATTTCTCCTCATAGAGCCCAACCTCTCGGATAATCAGCTCTGCATACAGGTTGAAAAGGTATGGAGACAAGACACATGCCCTTCCCAATTTTGAACCATGCAGTGTTTCCTTGCTCTGTTCTGATGACTGCCTCTTGGTCCAAGTATAAGTTTCACATTAGCACCATCAAGTGTTCTGGGATTCCGATTCTTCTTAGTCAGCTACAGTTTGTTATGGTCCACACAGTCAAATACTTTTGTATAATCAATGAAGCACAGATAGACATTCCTCTGGTACTCCCTGCTTTCAGTCAATATCCATCTGACATAAGGTACAATATTCCTAGTACCATGACCCCTTCTAAACCCAGCTTGGTCTTCTGGCAGTTCTCTGCTGATGTGCGGTTCCAATCATTTTTTGGATAATCTTCAGAAAAATCTTGCTTGCATGTGAAATCGATGATATTGTTGTGTAGTTTCCACACTCTGTGGGGTCACCTTTCTTTGGAATGGGAACAAATACAGATATCTTCCAGGCAGTTGGCCAAGTGGTTGTTCTCCAGATTTCTTGACAAAACTTGGTGAGCATGCCCAGGGCAGCATCTGTTAGCTGAAATAGGTCAATTGTTATACCATCTATTCCTGTGGTCTTATTTTTCCTGTTTATTTCAAAGCAGCTTGAACTTCTTCCTTCATCACCATAGGTTCTTGCTCCTTTGTTGTTTCATTAATTTCTTCTGTATCTGCCAATTCCTTTCGATACAATGAGTCAGTATATTCTTTCCATCTTCTTTTGATACCTCCTGGATCATATAGTACTCTGCCTAAAGCATCCTTGATTATAGCAACTCGAGGTTTGAACTTGTTCTTCAGTTCCTTGAGCTTAAGAAATGCTGAGTGAGTTCGACCCTTTTGGTTTTCTGACTCCAACTCCTTGCACATTTCATTGTAATATTTTACTTTGCCATCCCGTGCTGCCTTTTGAAATCTTCTTTTCAGCTTTTTAGTATCTTGAATTCTTCCTTGTGGTTTGGCTTCTCTGCGCTTCAGTGCAATATTCAGAGTTTCTTCTGACATCGGTTTTGGTCTTTTCTTATTCTTCTTCTTCTGTATTTGTAAAAAACGTTTGCACTCTTCTGGAGAGGTCCCTAATGGCAGACTTCCCCATTGCAATATGTTTTTTTATTTCCTGGATACTGGTGCCAGGAGTGTTGACCGTGGAGCCAAGCAGGCTAAAGTTGTTAACAATCTCAATCTCTTCACCATCCATCCTGATGCTGCCAATTGGTCAAGTTGTGAGAATTTTTGTCTTCTTTACATTGAGCTTCAATCCATACTGAAGGCTGTAGTCCTTGGCCCTCTGCAGCAAGCATTTCAGGTCCTCCTCAGTTTCAGCAAGCATGATTGTGTCATCTGCATAACGCAGATTGTTGATAGATCTTCCACCAATCTTGATGCCACACTTCTCATAGAGCCCAGCCTCCCAGATGAGCTGTTCTGCATGCAGGTTGAAAAGGTATGGAGATAGGACACATCCCAGGCATACGTCTTTCCCAATTTTGAGCCATGCAACCATGCAGTGTTTCTTTGCTCTGTTCTGATGACTGTCTCTTGGTCCAAGTATAGATTTCGCACTAGAACGATCAAGTGTTCTGGGATTCCCATTCTTCTCAGAGTCAACCACAATTTGTTATTATACACACACCAAACACCTTTGCATAAACAATGAAACACAGATAGACATTCTTCTGGAATTCCCTGATTTCTGCTAAGGTTCATCTAAACATCAGCTTCAATATCCCTAGTACCACAACCTCTTCTAAACCCAGTCTGTACTTCTCGCATTTCTCTGCTGATGTGCTGTTCCAGTCGTTTTTGGATAATCATCAGCAGAATCTTGCTTGCATGTGAAATCAATGATATTGTTCTATAGTTTCCACACACTGTTGGGTCACTCTTTTTTGGAATGGGAACAAATATAAATCTTTTCCAGTCAGTTGTCCAAGTGGTTATTCTCCAGATTTCTTGGCACAACTTGGTGAGCACATCCAGGACAGCATTTGTTAGCTGATATATGTCAATTGGTATATCATCTATTCTTTTCTAACCTTGTGTTGAAGGTTATTTTGCACAATTGTCCATACTACACAATTTACCCAACTCACAAGTCTAATTAATCTTCCCTCTAATACTAATGAATTAAATAATGACAGTATCCTTCGGTAGTTCAATGTTTCCAATATTCAGCTAACAACAGAATGGTTAGAACTTTGAATTTATTCAGAAATATTTAAGAAAAATTCTTAACAAATAGTTTATGCATGATCATTAGAATCACTATGCAGCATAATTTTATTTTTAGATACACCAGTCAGCATGAGACAGAATTTAATTAATATAATGCAGATTGTTGTGCTGTTGTTTTTTAAATTATACGAATGCAATGCCATTGTTATTGTCATGTGTCTTTGAGATGCCTATGACTAAGAGCAACCCTATGTACAACAGCTCTGAAGCCTGTCCTATCCTGAGCCAATCTCAGTGACTCCAACACATCTACCCCCTTTATTCCAGCTACAGTATCAATCCATCTCATCGGGTTCTTACTCTTCAGCACTGTCCATCTACTCCTCTGAGCATGATGTCCATCTCCAAGGACCAGTCCACCTTGGTTATGTGCCAAAAGTATGTGAGATAAAAAACAAACAAACAAACAAAAAACCTTAGCTTCCAAGGAGAAACTTGGTTTCACCTTCTCCAAACCAGACTTATGTGTTTCCTTTGTGGTCCATGGAATGTTCAAGACTTTTCTCCAGCATCAAAAATCAAAGGCATTATGTTTCCTTTTGTCATGCTCAGTCATTGTCCAGATATTTAAGGCATAGTAAGTAATTGTGAAGACCACGGCCTAGATTAAATGCACTTTGGTCTCTAGACTGACATCATATTCAGTATTCTGGAGAAAGCCCTGAGAGCAGACTTCCCCAGTGCAATTTGTCAATTAAATGGGGATCCAAGCAAGCAGTAATTGTTAACACTTTCAATCTTTTCTCCATTTATCATGGTCATGCCAATTGGCCCAGTGGTGAGAATCTTTGTCCTCTTGATGTTGAGCTTCAATCCATATTCAAAACCACAGTCCTTGACCTTCTGTGGCAAATGCTTCACGTCCTCCTTAGTTTCAGCAAGCCAGGTTGTATAATCTGCATAACGTTGGTTGTTGATGAATTTTCCTACAATCCTGATACCACATTCCTAATCATAATGCCCAGCCTCCCATATGATTTGTCCTGTATATAGATTGAAAAGGCATGGAGATAGGAGGCAAACTTGACACACTCCTTTCCTGATTTTGATCCATGCAGTGTTTCCTTGATCTGTTCTGAGGATTCTTTCCTGGTGTAAGTTTTGCGTAAGAACAATCAAGTGTTCTGGGGTTCCCATTCTCCTCAAGGTTAACCACAATTTGTTGTGATCCACACAGGAAATGCCTTTGCTTAGTCAATGAAATCCAGATAGACATTCTTCTAGTACTCTTCTTTCAATTAAGCTCCAGCTGGCATTAGCAATAATGTCTCCAGTGCCACAATTTCTTCCAGCTTGTATTTCTGATAGTTCTCTGTAAATGTACTGTTCTAATCATTTTTTTTAATAATCTTCAGTAGGATTTTATTTGTGTGTGATATTTGTGATATTGTTCAATAATTTCCACACTCTATCAGGTCATCTTTTTTGGACTAAGAATAAACATGACTCTCTTCCAATCAGGTGTTCAGGTAGTTGTCCTCCAGATTTCTTGGCACAGCCTTATGAGCATGCCCAGGGCAAGGTCTGTTTGATGAAATATGTCAGTTTGCATTCCATCATTTCCTGAGGTCTTAGTCTTTGCCAAGTCTTTCAGAGCAGGCTGCACTTCTCCTTTCATTACCATTTCCTCTTGATCATAGGCTGTTTCACGAAATTCTTCTGTGTCATCCAATTCTTTTAGGTACAGTGAATGTGTACGCCTTCCATCTTCTTTTAATGCTTCCTGGATCATTCCATTTTCTGCCCATAATATTTTTTAATATTGCAACTTGAGGTTTAAATTTGTTCTTCAGTTCCTTAAGCTTAAGAAATGCCAAACATTCAGAGAGAAGCTATCATCAACACCAATTAAATTATTTAAAAAAATTGAAAAAGAAGAAACACACCCAGAATCATTCTATGATGTAAGCATAACCTTAACACCAAAACCTGCAACAGTATTACCAAGAAAGAAAACTTCAGACTGATATCTCTCATAAATATAGGTGCAAAATTCCTAGCTAACAGCATTTACATGCACATAAAAAAATAATTACTCATGACCAAGTGGGATTCATAATAGGTATGCAAGGATGGTTGAACATAAGAAAACAATCAATGTAATTCATCATATTAAAAAATAAATAATAAGAACCATATGTACGAACAGTGCTCAGGCTGTTCGTTCATAGGGTCACTATGAGTCGTCTACGACTCGACGGCATTAAACAACAATAATAATGATGACGACCAAGAGAGAGCTACGTTGGCCTAGTGGAAGGAAGCTGTGCTACCAAGCCGAAGATGGGTGATTGTCATCTGTGGCCCTCGGCCAGGTTAAAATTGTCTTCCTGTCAAACATTCTTCTAGGTGGTATAGCAATGGTCTGTGCATTGCTGTACTGAGGTAACTCGTGGTTGCTGTGATGCTGAAGCCTGTGACAGTGATGTGGCAATCATGGTAATGGGCACCCATGGTGGACAGTGATGGCCAGAACTTCCCGACTAAATCAAGCCTGGAAGCAGGAGAGGCATCCACTTCCAAAATGGCTTGCCTCTGGAAACTCTATGTACGAACAGTGCTCAGGCTATTCATTCTTATGGTCACTATGAGTAGTCTACGACTCGACGGCATTAAACAACAACAAACAACATGATCTTATCAACTGATGAAGAATAGGCATTTGACAAAATCCACCACCCCTTCTTATTAAGACACTCAGCAAATTTGTAATAGAAGGGAATTACCTCAGCAGCTTGAAATGTATACATGCAAAGCCAAGAGCCAACATCATTCTCATTGGAGAAAGACTAAAAGCATTTTGCTGGAGTACAGGAATGAGACAAGGATGCCCACTATCACCACTTCTATTCAAGATTGTATTGGAAGTGATTTCTAGGGCAATATGCCAAGAAAAGAAAAGAAAAGACATACAGATCAGCAAAAAGTTTTCTAAACTATCACTAGATGCAGATGATAGCATACACAGAACATTTCAAAGGCTCCAAAATAAAATTAAAAAATGAAAACTGTTTGAGCTAGTAGGTCAGTTGAGTAGAGTGACAGAATATAAGATCAATATCCAAAATTCAGTGGAATTCCACTATAATAACAAAGAGAACTCAAAGAAGGGAAACAAGAAACCAATATTATTTACAATAGCCAGCTGCAAATTGAGATACTTCTGAGTGAACCTAAGCAGAGATACAAAAGACCTATGCAAGGAAAACTATAGAGCACTTGTGGAAGACAAAATTAAAACAACAACAACAACAACAAAAACAGGAAACTAAAGGAATTTGAAAAATGTGTTCTGTTCATGGATAGGAAGATATGTTGTTGTTGTTATGTGCCGTCGAGTCGCCTGCAACTCATAGTGACCCTATGTACAACAGCCCTAAACTCCGCTCTGTCCTGTGCCAATCGCACTGTCTCTGACACTCCCATCCCAATTATCCCAGTCACTGAATCAATCCACCTCATAGAGGGCCTTCCTCTCCTGAGCCGTCCCTCCACCCTCCCAAGCATGATGTCCCTCTCTAAGGACCAGTCTCTCCTCACGACATGTCCAAAGTATGATAGACGGAGCCTCAGAATCCTTGCCTCCAAGGAGCCACCCTGTTTAACCCTTTCCAGGACAAATCTGTTTGTTTTCCTAGCAGTCCATGGTGATCTCAATAATCTTCTCCAACACCACAGCTCAAAGGCATCAATTCTCCTTCTATCCTCCTTGGTCACTGTCCAACTCTCTAATGCATAACAAGTGATTGTGAAGACCATGGCCTGTATCAGACGCACCTTAGTCTCCAGAGAGACACCATTGCTCTTCAGTACTTTGGAGGGGTCACTAACAGCAGACTTTCCCATGGCAATGTGCCTTTTAATTTCCTGGCTGCTGGTGCCAAAACCATTGACTGTGAAGCCAAGCAAACTAAAGCTGTGTAAAATCTCAATCTCTTCACCATCCATTCTGATGCTGCCAATTGGACCAGTGGTGAGAACCTTTGTCTTCTTGACATCGAGTCTCAATCCATACTGTAGGCTGCAGTCCTTGACGCTCTGTAGCAGGCGCTTCAGGTCCTCTTCAGTTTCACCAAGCAGGGTTGTGTCATCCGGATAATGCAGATTGTTGATAAATCATCCACCAATCTTGACCGCACATTTCTCCTCATAGAGCCCAGCCTCCCAGATAATCTGTTCTGCATATAGCTTGAAAAGGTATGGAGATAGGATGCATCCCTGGCATACACCCTTCCCAAATTTGAACCATGCAGTGTTCCCTTGTTCTGTTCTGACGACTGCCTCCTGGTCCAAGTATAAGTTTCACATTAGAAGGATCAAGTGTTCTGGGATTCCCATTCTTCTCAGAGTCAACCATAGTTTGTTATGATCTACACAGTCAAATGCCTTTGCATAGTTAATGAAACACAGATTGACATTCCTCTGCTATTCCCTGCTTTCATTCAAGATCCATCTAACATCAGCTACAATATCTCTAGTACCACGACCCCTTCTAAACCCAGCCTGGACTTCCAGTAGCTCTCTGTTGATGAAGATATAGTATTGTGAAAATTACACTTACTAAAAATAATCTATATGTTCAGTGCATTCCCAATCCAGATACCATGTTCATTTTTCAAGGAGATTGAAAGAGGATTTGCCAAGTTTATTTGGAGAGACAAAAGATCCCAAATAAGGAAAATGTTTGAGAGAAGCAAAAATGAAGTTTGAGGCACAGCACTACCTGTCAGTAAAAACTAATTCCCAATGTTAGTAACCAAATAACATGGTATTGGTACAATGAAAGGGACATAGACCAATGCAACAGAACTGAAAACCCGGAAGTAGACCCAGCTATCTATGGTCAACTGAGATTCAATAAGGAAATAAAAGCTATCAAATGGGGAAATGATATCCTCTTCAACAAATGATGATGGTGTAACTGGACTGCAACTACAAAAAGCTTAAACAAGATCCATATCTCACACCATACACAAAAATCAACTCAAAAAAGATTAAAAACCTGGGAGTAAAGCCCCAAACCATAAAGATCGTAGTAGTCTACAGTATAAAGAGACTTAAAAATACAGCCAGAAAAATGCAAGCCCCGGATAAGCAAAGCACTCCTTAAAAATAGAAAAAAGGTAGGAGACATCTCATTCCCTGATTTAAAATCCTACTACACTGCAGTGGTACTTAAGATAGCATGGTACTGGTCCAATGGCAGACACATAGATCAATGGAAAGGAATTGAGAACCCAGAAATCAGCCCATTTATTTATGGTCAACTGATTTTTGAAAAAGAGATAAAATCATTTAGGTGAGGAAATTAGAGCCTTTTTAACAAATCGTGTTGGCAAAATTGGAAAATTATCTGCAGAAGAATTAAACAAGTTCCCCACTTCACTTCATATACAAAAATCAACTCAAGGTGGATCATGGACCTAGGATTAAAACCAAGGACTGTAAACTTCATTAAAAAAAGCTTGGAAGAACTTTAATAGTCCTAATCCACAACATAAAGAGTCTTCCCAGTATTCTGAAAAATTTACAACCAGGAGAAGATAAAATAGATGAATGGGACCTTCTAAGAATCAAATCCCTATGTGCATCCAGAAACTTCTCC
>NW_006399857.1:3387106-3417221 GCF_000299155.1 Elephantulus edwardii
TAGTTTAAAAGTATTATATTTTAGGGCATTATGTTTATCATAAGAGTATGGAATGAGGGTTGCAGAGTGGATTATATTTGGGGTGAGGATGGGGGTGGGGGGGTGCGGCGGGATTGTGTACCAATTAAGGAGTTTTTCTTTTGCTTTTCAAGGAGAGGAATGAACGGGGGCTGGGGGGGAAGAAAAGTTCAACAATGAATGAATGGAATTCCAAAATCTCTGTAGATGTTCATTAAAATAAAAAATAAATAAATAAAAATAAAAAATTTAAAAAAGTGCAATCTGAAGAGGATAATATTGATGAATAGGACCTTCTAAAGATTAAATCCCTGTGCACATCAAAAACTTTCTCAAACAGGGTGAAAAGAAAACCTATTGACTGAGAACAAACATTTGACAATACCAGCTTAGACAAGAATCTCATAATGGAAGTTTATAGAATACTTCTGGGCTTCCACAAGAAAAAGAGTGATAACCCAATTACAAAATGGGCAAAAGACATGGAAAAATTTTCACAGAGGAGACGTTTGAATGGCCAACAGACATATGAAGAGATGCTCAAAATCAGTGTCAATAAGAGAGAAGCAAATCAAAACCACAATAAAGTACCATCTCGCTCCAGTAGCAGTGGCAAAGTTTAACAAGACAGTAAATAAGTTTTGGAGAGGATGTCGAGAGATAGAAACACTTATACATTGTTCGTGGGATTGTAAAATGGTACAACTACTCTCAAAGGTAATTTTGTGCTTCCTCAAAAAGCTAAACATAGGAATTCAGTATGACCCAGCTATTTCACTGCTTGAAATATACCCTGAGAAAATGAGAACTGAGGCATAAATGGAGACTTGTACACCAATGTTCATAGCACCATTTGTCACCATCGAAAAAGCATGGAACTAGCCCAGATGTTTAACCACAATCAAATAGATTGAGAAGTTGTGATGTATTCACACAATGGGATACTATCCGGTACACAGGAGCATTAATTCTGTAATTATCTAACTTGGGAGGGACTAGAGAGCATTATGCTGAGGGAACTATCACAGTCCCATAAGGACAAATACTGTATAAAACCATTATTGTAGAATGAGTATGAGAATCTAAGTAGGGTTAGAGGGGGAGGTTTGAAGCAGATAGGTGAGGATGTGCAGGGGGTGAGGGCAGAGGGAAGGAACTGGTGTGAAAAAAAATGTATTCGAATTTTGTGAATAAACTAGTATTTTTAAAAATGTCAAGCAAATTCAGGGCTTTTGATTTTCCAACTCCGGCTCCTTGAACATTTCATTATAATATTTTACTTTGTCTTCCTTAGCTGTCCTTTAAAATCTTCTATTCAGCTCCTTAACTTCTTTCTTTATTTCTTCCCTTTCCTTAGGCTTCTCAGGGTTCTAGTGCAATGTTAAAACACTTCTGACATCAATCTTGGTTTTTACTTCCTCCTCTGTCTTTGTAAGGATCTTTTGTATTCTTTGTGGATGATACTCTTGATATTCTCCCACAGCTCATATGGTCTTCCTTCATTTGTGTCCAAGGCCTCAAACCTATTCATGAGTTGGATTTTAAATTCAGGTGGGATAGACTCAAGATCAAATCTTTATTCTTGTGGATTTGATATGAGCTTTAGCTTTAATTTGAACTTGCATGCGAGTATGTAATGGTTCTACAATCAGCACCTGGCTTAGTTTTAACTGTTCTAATTGTTTCTTTAACAGATGTAATCGATATTATCACTGTGCATACTATCAGATGAAATCCATGTTTCTAGCTTGTATTTATGTTTCTTCTAAAAGGCATTTGCAATAAATAAAGTATTGATTGTGCAGAATTCTATCATTCTATCCTCAGCGTCATTTCTGTCACCAGCCCCATATTTTCTGACTACTGATCTTTCTTCCTCGTTTTCAACTTTTGTATCCCAGTCACCCATTATTATTAATCATCTTTGGTTTCATGTTCAATAGATTTCTGACTTCAAAAGTTGGTAAAAATCATCTATTTTCTCCTCTTTGGTTTTGGTGGTTGGTGCATAAATTTGAATGATAGTGGTCTTCCTTGTATGTGTATGAGTATTTTTATAACGATCTAGAAAGGCTTTTTAACTATGAAGGTGACCCCATTTTTTTTCATCTTTTCATCTCCAGTGTAGTAGATTATATGATCGTGTGATTCAAAATATCGCATGACAGCCTGTCTCATTTTGCCAATACCTACTATGTCAATATTTATGCATTCCATTTCTTTCTTAACGATGTCCAGCTTTCCTACATTCATGCCTCTCACATTCCACATTCCAGTCATTAGTTTCTGCTTACACTCGTCCTCATCCTTTTTATTTCCATATTTAAGGGCTCATCTTGCGTTGTCATACCTGTTATTCAACTCTAAGTGTTCTCTATTGGACATAGGGTTTTTGAAGGCCTATTTTATTTTGGAAGTGGATGTCCAACGTTTATTTCTAGTCTTAATTTGGATGCTGAGCTTTCAAACAATATCTGGCACACAATCATTTTACCAAAAGGAGCTGATGAAAGACACTTCCCCTTACAGAGATAACCAATACATTCAGTGCCGTCTCCCCCAACCCCAGACAAGTGTGTTTTGTCTCTTCCCTTTTCCTGCTCTATCAGCATCCCTTGCACTCTCACCTACCTCATTCGGCACCTCCCCACCCTTGTGACTCATGAAGTGAAACAATAGACAAAATAAATGGATAAACTTTAGAAGGTGTATAGAGGGTTACAAGAGGGCATTTTGTGATCTAATTGTGATAAATATTCAGAATTTGAAGATTCCCTAATTTAAAATTGATAAGTATTTGATTATCAATTTATTTGTTGAATAAATTGATTATTATATATGCATAAACATATTCATTATTTTAAAAATTATCATCTAAACAATAATCTGTTCAGTTTTTTTTAAAATGGATATTGCTGCTTTTACTGTTATTGTTATACACTGAAGGAGCCCACGTAACGTAGTGACTAAAGGGACTAAATTCACCATTCCACTGAGTGGGAGAAAAGTGTGGCAGTCTAATTCCGCAAAATTTTGCAGCCTTGGAAAACTAGGCAGCATTTCTACTCTGTCTAATCTGGTTATAATGAGTAAGATTAAACTCCGCCATAGTGAGTTTAGTTGGGTTTTTCTAATCACGCCAAATTGTATTGACTATTTCTATAGTTTCCATTAATTTTCTTTTCTAGTCTAACCCAATAATTTTTATCTTGTGGAGTGTTTCAAATATAAGCAGAATAATGTCTTTAAAAGTTAATATATTGCTAAGCAGCCTTTGTAAATCACACTACATTTTTTATTCTTTCTGTTTATTAGTTATAGGTAGTCAATCATCATTCCATTTTATAACAATAATTACCATTATTGTTTCCAATAATACCATTATGTATAAGGTCTTAGTGAAACCTCCTGTCCTTTCTATTTTCTTTCATCTTGCTCAATCAATGGTTAATCTCTGTGCCCTCCTATCTTTGCCTGTGAGCCATCTGCTATTCTTTCTGTTGTGAGTAAATTTTCCTTCATTTTCCCCCTCATTCACTCCTTTCCTTTCCCCCTCCCCATTAGATCATTTACACAAGTAATGTTCTAGATTGTTAATTCCAACACAGATATTGTCTGATTGTCGTCATTTATTTTAAGTTGATTTTGCCTTCCCCTAATTCATTACAATGTTTTTCAGTAAAATATTTATGTTTTTTTAATTTTTTAGAAAAAGCACATAAAAACCAAAACAACAAACCAACAAAAATAACAACCAACCAAAACAAGATTATAACTCTTGAAACACCACACAACTGCACAAATTATAGAGATTATCATCCTGGGTGAAATAACTCAGTCACAAGAGGACAGGCATTCAGACTTCTATTCTAAATATGGAATGAGTATGGAGGAGGGTGGAAAAATAAGAAATAGAATGTAGATCATGCTTTAGAACTTCTAGTATTTATTTGTAGTAGTTATGTAATTATATATTTCTTTATTTATAATTTTATTTGTGCAAAGTATTTCATTAAGAATGGCAAAATTTTTCTATGCAGATGTCTAGAGATACCATGAAAAATACATGTGTGCATCACAGTCATTGGTCAAATATTGAATAGAATTTTAAATCGGGAAAAAATAAATTATATAGGCTTAGGTTTCTAAGGTTTATAATCTGGCACAGATCAATCTGCTAGGCATTTAGTTTTAAGAATATAACGTCGTATACATAAATTTTAAGCTATTTTTCCACTCTCTGACGACCTCTTATTATTGATATATTCTTCTCTTAACCCCAGGGCTTATGTGACATAGTTGTACTGATTCTTTCATTTGCCCACAATTAATTAGGTAAGAGATAGACTGAGACTCCATGCTGGGCCAATCATAATCTGCCTCCTGAGAAGTCTGTATTGGGATACATGGACACTGTATGAGTCATTCAATAGATAGCTGGAATTATAAATTATAAACTTGAGAACAGCAGGACATTCACCCTCAAATATGAGGGTGGACAGAGATATGGTTTATATTATCTGAAAACTGAGACAAACAATAGAAAAATGTCAGAAAGATTATAAAAGAGGGAACACATTTAGACTTTTTTTTGTTCCTGGCTCCAATATCTAAGATATAGCAGTTACAATTTTTTGGTTGGTTACTTATCTTTTTATTATTTCCTTCATTTTTTGTTTAAATTAAATTAAATGTAGGAAATAATTTCAGAATACTTAGAAAAATATTTTTCCTGCCACAATTCTTTCAACTTTGCAATCAAAATTTATTTAGCATGTGGACAATGCTTTTCATTGAATTTGTGCCAAAACTAAGCCATATAGAAAGATCAGTTGAATTAACAAATTTCTAACTTCGGTTAAAAATGTCATTAATATTATTTCCATCTTTTGTTGATTTATTTTTCCCCAATAAATTATCCAAAACACTGTTTTAAAATGTAAATTATTGTGATTTCTGTATAAGTCAATACAGACTTTAGGAAAGTAATATGTCTGATTTCCAAGTGTTTGCTGCTTTGTTTGTTTATAATGTAAGAAACATGATTAACATATGTTTCTTGATTTATATCTATGTTATTTTATTTTGAGGTGGTTTTCGGTATAAGATGTTGTTATGTGCCTTCATGTCGCCAGTGAACTCATAACAAACCTGTGTACAACAGCTCTGAACCTTTCTCTCTCCTGAGCCAGTCTCTCAGTCTCTAACATACCTAGCCCCATTACTCTAGTCACTGTGTAAATCCATCTCACCTTGGTTCTTCTTCACTTTTGCTGTCCCTCCACCCGTCTAAGCACGATGTCATTCTCCCAGTACTAGTTCCTCTTGGCAACATGCTGAAAGAATGTGAGGTAGAACTGAAAAATCCTTGCCTTCAAGGAGTAGCCTGGTTTCACTTCTTGCAAGACAGGTCTGTTTGTTTTGTTGTTTTTTTTTTTTCCTCTTGGCATTGCATGGTGTGTTCAGTGCTCTTCTCTAAAACCAAACTGAAAGTAATCAATTCTTATATCATCCCTAGATATTGTCCAGCTCTGTGATGTGTACCAGGGAATTACAAAGACTATGATTTGAATCATGTGCACCTTAATCTTCAGACTGACATCATTGCTCTTTAGCACTTTGGTGAAGTCTCACGTTTCCCCAGTCCAACTCATCTTTTGATTTCATGATTACTTGTGCCAAGAGTCTTGATTGTGGAGCTCAACAAGCTGAAATTGTTAACAACTTCAATCTCTTCTCCATCGAACCTGGTGCTGTGATTGGCTCAGGAGTGAGAATCTTTGTTTTCCTTATGTTGAACTTCAATTCATATGGAAGAGTACAGTCTTTGACCTTCTGTAGCAAATGGTTTAGGTCCTCCTCAGTTTTGGCAAGCAAGGCTTTATCATCTGCATAAAGCAGGTTGTTGATGAGTCATTCTCCAATTATGAAGCCACATTCCTCTTCATAAATTCCATTCTCCTGAACGGTCTGTTCCATGTCTAGCCTGGAGAGATACTGAAATAGGAGCATCATTGATGCACTCCTTTCCTGTTTTTGAACCATACAGTGTTTCCTTGCTCTGTTCTGTAACCTGCTTTCTGGTCCAATTATAGGTTTTGCATGAATCAAATCAAGGGTAACAAATTTAGAGTAAATAAGGAAAAATCTTTTTATTTCTCATTATTGAGTCAAGTTCACTCAATGGCTGTAATTCCCGCAAAAGACTGTTTTCCGTATTTCGCCTGTATTGCAAATGGTTGATTCAACTCCCAAAGAAGCTTGATTTTTCTTAACAGTGCAGTTATCTACAGATTACACAATATGATCTTCTTAGAAAAGAATAAATATCACTAACATGTCTATCATTTACTTATCTGCTCTTCTAAATAATAAAGTAGAAACTTACATTAATAGGATATATGAAAGATGTGTGCCTATGAAAAGAAAAGAGAAGAAATATTATCAATTTTGGTTATAGTAAGGTTAATTGTGATGTTTATTGAATTACTACTAGTAGTAATGTAGCTGACATTTGTTTAACTTGTGTCTATTCTTTGCCAGGAACTCAACTAAAACTTCTATAATTTTATCATTAATTTTCATATCAAGTATGAAAACTGTTATTATAATTTTACATGTGAAGAAATGATCACTTAGTGACATTAATGATAATTTTAAAAGGTGTATTGGATTCAATTAAGCACTTTAATTCTGTATTTAGAGAAGATGGATTTTAATATGTGAGACCCATGATTTCAATATGAAAAATAGTCATTATAATTTTCCTTTTGAAACTTTCTCTTTTGCAGCATTAGAAAAAAATAGCTTTTCTCGATTTGTCTGAATGTTTAATAAAGGACAAGAAAAAGTCATTCTTTCATGTTTTAAGCTAATGATTAAACCCAAAATATTGTGTCCTCATGCCAGGCAGCTAAACACTATTGTCAGGGGAACAGAAACACCTATAAATTTTACTGTTTTTTCTTCAATTTTTCATAAGATTTCCTCTCTTTCTAATGTTAATTTTTTCCTCAGGGTTTGACATCCTCTGATATTTGAAAATGAATGACGGTTTTCTCCAAGTTTAGAGTGACTAGGTTGTTAAGATTATAAATGTGTATTCTCAGACACTTGAACATTGTTCACAAATTGGATTTTTGAAGTGTTAGCAATGTTCACTTTGAGGGATTAATATCTCCTTCAATAGCGATGGGGAGGAGGAGGAGAAACCTAAGTTCAATATTCGACAGAGTTTATCACACTCAGTTCTTAAATCTAAGACCCTAAGTTATCTCTGAAGCAATTTTTCATCTCTTTATCTCATATTTCTGCTCTCCCAGCCAGATCACACATTTTCAGTGCATCTCCAGAATTTTCATCTATGTATCCTAAATATGCTTTTATTCCTATTTTCATAGCAGTCTATCTTATTTCAAGGATTTCAAGGCAAGAGCCTCAGTAAAAGCACTTCACTTATCTTCACCTTGTAAAATCTGAGGAAATAAATGGAATAAAAAGGTGGAAGTTTGAAAGCACATTAATCAAAGATATGGCTAACCCTTCACTCTTCAAGGAAAGATTCACCTTTACTGAATGGGGCACCTCTACTTTGGAAGTTCCCATTCAAGGTAAGAGTAGAAAAACATATTTTATTCTTTCTTCATTTCCAGAGAGTAGCTAAAACATCTGGACAATTTTTCCTTTTTAAATCTAGTAAATAAACTTTTCTCTGATCTAAGAAGGTCACCAACTGCATGTAGAGAATTAGCACAATACTAGCTTTTCCAAGTAATTCATAGGCTATTCTACAAGTCTTGTGACACCAGTATTAGAGACCCTTATGCAAATAGAGTCTATTCTATTACTGTTTTATTTTTAAAGAATGTTCCTGGATCACCTGTAGTCGAATATGTTGATTTAAGTAGAAGATACACTCAGAAATAGAGAATCTGTGTTTAAAAAGTATAGACTAACGAGGGCTGAATTAAAACCTCAAAAGATCTAAATTAGAATGTATCTTCACTTTTTAGAAAATGTTGTATATAGTTTAATTTAATTAAATAAATTCAGACTTTCAGTTGTTATGTATTTTCTTATTTTGTTTTAAGAGAAGGAACAAGAAGAGAAAGGAAAGAACATGAGATAGAGAGACTAAAACATATAAAAACTAAAATACTCTAACCAACTATATTCAAATTTGTTTAGACATTTAGCAAGCCTTGGTTAGCTTCCCAAAGCTATAAATCGTGCTTCAGAATGTGCCATTAGATATAGATAGAAATTACATTGTCGAAAATTTATTCTTTTGAGGAAATTTTCTCTTAGTTTAGAGCAAATTCCATTATCACACAATGAACTTACCCTTATACCAGAAATAATTTCTAGTCTTTATGCATATTTAAGAAAATTAAATATATATAGAAACTTGTAATGTTTGCAAATAGTCCCAAATTATAATTAGCATGATTTTCATTTAAACATTTCATTTTTATTTTAAGGTGCTAGCTCAAATAATTATAGTAAACTCTGTCCTTAGACAGACTTACTCATGTGAAACTTTCCCCGTTAATTACCATATGTGAGTCTGTGTGTATATATATGTATCATTTATATATATATATAAATATATAATTTATATATAAATAGATAATTTACATATTTATATTTATTAATATATTGGTAGTAATAGGATTAATATTAATATATTATTTATTTCTATATCATATATTTGATAGATAGAGATACATGTTGCTGTTGATTGCTGTTGAGTGGAGAATTACTCTTAGCAACCTTATGAACAAAAGACCTGAAGCCTTTGGATAATCATTCCTCAAAGTTCAGAGAGTCTCCAGAGGCATGTTGTTTAGGAAGTGGATGCCACTCCTGCTTCCATATGGAATATATATATATATAAATTTCGTAATGTGGATTTTGAAACATTAATTTGTCAGTAAAAATATGTTATTTTATATATTTTATATATATCATTGATAAGAAAACTATCTTTTTGTTATATTACTATATACTATCTATTGAGTCCAATAGGCAGCATCAGGATGGATGGTGAAGAGATTGAAATTGTTCACAGCTTTAGTTTGCTTGGCTCCACAGTAAACACTCTTGGCAACAGCAGCCAGGAAATTAAAATATGTATTATGATGGGAAAGTCTGCTGCTAGGGACGTCTCCAAAGTGCTGAAGAGCAATGGTGTCACTCTGGAGATTAAGGTGCATCTGATACAGGCCCTGGTCTTTGCAATCACTTGTTATGCATCAGAAAGTTGAATAATGACAAGGGAGGATAGAAGGAGAATTGATGTCTTTGAGCTCTTGTTCTGGAGAAGAGTATTGAATGTCACATGGACTGCTAAGCAAATGAACGGGTTCCTCCTAGAGAGGGTTAAACCTGGCTGCTCCTTGGAGCAAGGATTCTGAGGCTTCGTCTGACATACTTTAGACATGTTGCAAGAAGGGACCAGTGCTTGGAGAAGGACATCGTGCCCACTCTGAGGTGGATTGATTTAGTGACTGGGTAATTGGGATTTAGGGCTGTTGTACACAGGGTCGCTGTGAGTCGCAGGCAACTCGACAGCACATCCATCAACAACAAACAGCATCCACTGAGTCATAACCAACTCATAGCTGACCCTCCAACAGGTTTTCAGAGACAGTGAATTGATCAGAAGATTGCTTATCTTTCTCCTGTGAAGTAGCTAATGACTGAAACCATGTGTAGCACAACTGCTTGTGACTAAGCCACCAAGAAAAAACAGGAGCAATCACCACTTAGTTTTAGTTCTTTTATGTTCAGCCACATATGTACATTTTCTCACACACTTAAATGCAATTATTTGGTATCTATTTAGAAATCAATTTTCAAATTTTTGTGCTATATATTTATAATTGTACTTAACATTATTTTAAAGCACTTTCAAGTTACTAAATATTACCTTAAGTGAGAATACTAATTTTATTTTTTTTCATACTGTTGTGATATGTCATCAAGTTGAGTACGGCTCAACGAACTCTATGAACAATAGCTCCAAACTTTGACTTAAGTCAATCTCACAATCTCTGACACACTTGACCCCATTTCTACAGTTACTGAATCAGTTTACCCTGTTGAAGGTTTACTTCTCTTGCACTAATGTTCTAACTTTTCAAGTATGATGGTCTTTTTCAAAAATTTGTCCCTTCTCATAACATTCCCAAACCATTTAAAGTAGAATTTCACCATCTTTCACTTTCTTGAGGAAACAACTATTTGTTCTCTTGGCATTCCATGGTGTACTTTTCTCCAACATGAAAACTGAAAGGCATCAATTCTTCTCTGTGTTCTTTATTAATTGTCTGACACTCAGATGCATAATAAGCAACTGAGAAGACCATGACGGGGATCTGGCAAACTTAATGTTTAAACTGACATTGTTTTTCTCTAGCACTTTGGAGAGAGGCCTTTGACAGCAGACTTTCCCAAAGCAACTCATCCTTTGATTTCCTGACTGTTATTCCATGTGTGTTGATTGTGAGTCCAAGAAAGATGAAATTATCAACAACTTTAACCCTTTCCCCATCTATCATGATTCTGCTGGTTGGTCTTTTGGTGAAGATTTTTGTTATCTTTATATTGAAATGCAAACAATATTTATTTATTTTTTTTTTATTTTTTTTTATTTTGGAATTCAGATGCACTCTTATTGATTGTGCTTGGCTGTACATGTACATATCCTTCAAGATGTATCATGGGGGTGTTGCAACCTAGAAGACACAAATTTGACTAACAAGTTATAAGTACATGAGTCCAAAAATTATGGAAAAGTAAAAGAAAAGATTCTTTCATTGTTTTACAAACACTCCCCCTGGTCCCCTCCACCATGCAGCCCTCGCTCTAGTCTCCTGTGATGACAGAAATACCCAGTTACATCTCTCTTTTAGACGGTTCTCTCCCTCCTCTGTTTCAGTGCAGTATACATTATTGAACCCATCTTACTCAGTCTCTCCCCAACCCCAAGGACAGTCCCATTCTACAACAGTGGCATCATGTAATATTTGTCCTTTTGTGACTGGGATATTTCACTCAGCATAATGGCAAACAATATTTAAAGCTGTAGTCATTGATCATCTGCAGCAGGCACTTTAATTTATCAATTTTGGCAAGCAAAGTAGAGTCATCTCCAGAATTCAGGTCGTTCATGGGTTTTCCTCTAATTCTAATATCACACTCTTCTCTGTAAAGTCCATCTTCTCTAATTATCTGTTAAACATATATGTTGATAGGTGTGGAGAAAGGATACACTCCAGCACATTCCTTTCTTGATTTTGAACCATACAGTGTTTCCCTGCGCTGTTCAGACAATCATTTTATATAGGTTTCACTTGAGCACAATTATGTATTCTAGGATTCCTATTCTTTTCAATGCTAACCATAAGTTGTTGTGATACATACAATCAAATGTTTTCTCATAGCAGTACTAATAAAATAATTAGAATGTTATTAAATATGTAAGCTGTTTTTAAAATATATAATAAGTTGCAGCTAACTTTGTTATAAAATTATGCTGTTGTTGTTGAGTACTATCAAGTCAGAACCAATCAGTAGCTGACCCTCCAACAGATTTTCAGAGGCAGCTAATCACACAGAAGAAAAGTGCTCCTTTTCTCATGGTGTAGCTGGTGAATATAAACAATCTGCCTTTGGGATTGTAGTACAGTATTTATCACTAGGCCACCAGATATAATTGTTTTTATTATGACTACAACATAGCTTTATTGATATAGAGTTGAACTCTTATTATGTTCCCTTGACTCAATTCTAACTCATGGAAATTCTCTATGAGAGAAGAAATATTCCATAAAATATATTAAACCATAATCTTTACATGGGCAGATCACTAAATCTTTTTTCCTGTAAAAGGTCTGCTGGGTTCAACCTGTAAATCATTATATTAGCAGTCCGGTAACAAACATTGTACCACAAAGGATTATAAAAAAAATTATATTAAATGCTAGAATTGTTATAATTGGTGTTAATAAGCATTGATGTTGTTGTTGTTATGTACAGTTGAGTTGGAGCCGAAACTTGGCTGATGCTCCGTCGGATTTTCAGAGGCAGTTAATCGCATGGGAGGAGATTGCCCATTCTTCTCCCAGGTAACAGCTTGGTGGATTCGAACTGTGTGCCTTTGAGATTGCAGCATAACTTCCTGCGACTAGGCCAGGTTGTCCAAAACTCATAGCAACTTTATGAACAAGATATTTGAATCTGCCCTTTCCTGTTTTATCTTTATGATCTCCCACATGCACAAGCCCAGTCACTGTGTTAATTCATTGCAATCAGAGTCTTCCTTTCTTTTCCTCATTTTCCACCTTTTCTAGCATCATGTCTTTGTTTAAGAGCTTGCCTTCCTGATAACACACTCCAAATATTCTCCTTAACTCTAAAGAGCACCTTGGTTTCATTTCCTCAGAGACAGACTTATTTTTTGTTTTGGAAATTCTGTATATATTCAATACTATTTGCTATCACCACAATTTAAACATAGTTATTCTTTGGAGTTTGTTTGTTTATTTGGGTTTTTTTTTCTTTCTTTCTTTATTTCTCTCTCCCACTTTCAGATGTGTATAAAATAGTAGAAAACACCATGGCTTGGATTAAGACATACTTCAATCTTCAAATTGCTACTTTCTCTTCAGAATTTGAAGAAGTCCTTGACAGAGTTGGACAATGACTAGAGATGATAGAAGGAGTTATTGTCTTTGAGCTTTAGTGTTGGAGAAGAGTATTGAATATACCATGGACTGCTGGGAGAATAAACAAGTTCATCCTAGAGAGGGTTAAGCCAGGTTGGTCCTTGGAGGCAAGGATTCTGAAGCTTCATCTGACATACTTTGGACATGTTGCAATGCAGGATCAGTCCTTGGAGAGGGACGTCATGCTTGGGAGGTTGGAGGGACAGTACAGGAGAGGAAGACCCTCAATTAGATGGATTGATTCAGTGTCTGGGGTGACGAGAATGGGCATGTCCGAGACAGTAAGACTGACAAGAGATAGAGCAGGATTTAGGGCTGTTTTACATAGGGTTGCTAACAGTCACCGATGACTCGGTGGCACATAACAACAGCAAAAGCACAGATTCAGATTCTCACAAGACAGGATCTAAGACTGCTCTATAAGCTTCTTAATCAGGTGAACTTCTCTCTGAAGTCCATCGGCTTCCCATCAAGCTTTCGGGACAGGACAGTCTCAAACCTGCCTTGGGGTCTGGGGTTTCAAATTTGGCCTTCTAACATAGCATTGGGAACCCTATGGATTCTCACAAGGCAGGATCTGAGACTGCCCTAGAATAGACTTTTCTGAGCTTTGGAAATTATCACATTGTGACAGCAGTGTAAGTAAGTCAAAAAACTCTACTGAAGTTCAGTGTCAAGGAATGTCCCTCTATACTTCCTGAAGCAACATCTTTCCCTAAAGTTGGTACATGAGATTTGGACTTGAATCCTTGTAAACAAAACAATAGCTTGAGAGACAAGTAGCAGTAAGTTATCACAGAAGTAACTTGTGGACTAAGATATCATATCAAAAGGTAGCTGGGAAAAGAGAGTTTGACATGGTAGGTAGGAGTGCAAGGAATGGTGATATATCAGGGCAAGGAAAGAGACAAAATACACGTGTTTGGGGAAACAGTGAATATGTTGTTTATTTCTGTAAGGGAAGTGTCTTACATCACAGTGAAAGAATTTTTTTCTTTTTTCAAGGAAAAATAAACTGGGGGGTGGGCAGGGAGGAAAATGTTCAACAATGAATAAGTGGGAAAATATATAAAAAATCCACTTCTGAACTATAACAGGCCCTCGAAAGTCCTATATACAGCAGAGCACACTCAGAGTAGACTTACAGATATGGCAACAGAGGCTGAGCCCTCAAATTTGGAAACACAAAGGAAGAGGAACAGCTCTAAGAAAAAACTAGTGATTGATACATGGACCATAAGAACTATGAATGTAGGAAAACAAGACACTGTTAAGAAAAAATGGAACACATAAATATTGACATACTGAGTATAAGCAAAATGAGGTGGATTGGCATGGGTACACTTTCAATCAGATGATTATATGCTCCACTAAGTGTATGATGAAAAGGTGAGTAAAAACAGGGCCACATTTATAGTTTAAAAGGCCTTTTCTAAATACATCTTGAAATAAAATATTGTAACAGAATAATATCCATATACACATAAGGAAGACCTATTAATACCACTACCATTCAAATTTATGTGGCAATAACCTGAGCCAAAGAGCATTAAATAGATCATTTCTACCAACTGTTGCAGTCAGATACATTAATAATAATAGTGGGTGACTGGAATGCAAACGTTAGGAACCAGGAAGAAGGATCAGTAGTCAGAAAATATGGACTTGGTGACAGAAATGAGTCTGGAGATAGAATAACAGAATTCTGTACAATCAATGATTTACACACACTATGCACAGGATGCAAAGGAATCAGACTACACCTGTGGAAGGAATCATTGAAGAAGTTCAGTATCAGCTGTGAAAACTAGGCCAGGTACTGATTGAGGAGCAGACCATCAACTACTCATGTGCAAATTCAAACTAAAACCCAAGAAACTTAAATCATATCCACAGGAATAAAAATTTAATCTTGAGACTATCCTCCCTGAATTTATAAACCAACTCAGAAATAAATTTGAGGCCTTGAACACAAATAACTGAACACCACTGGGAAAATATCAAGAATATCATTCATGAAGAATCCAAAAAGCTATTACAAAGAAGGAAGAAGAAGACCAAAATGGATGTCAGAAGAGACTGAATATTGCACTAGAGTGCCAAGAAGCCAAAGAAAAGTGACAAAACCAAAAGTTAAAGAGCTGAATAGAAGATTTCAAAAGACAGCTCAGGAAGACAAAACATAGGATTATAATGAAATTTGCAAGGACCTGGGGCGAGGAAATCAAAGGGGCTGAACACACTCACCATTTCTCCCCCCCCCATTTAAAAAAAATTAAATTAATTTTAATGAAAGTTTACATAGACTTAGGGTTTCCAGTCATTCATTGTTACACTTTTGCAATGCTTAAGGATGCTAAGAGCAGAATACTGAATGATTCAGGAAGCAATAAAAGATGAAAAGAGTACATAGAGTCATTCACAAAAAAAGAATTGGCTGACACAGAATAATTTCAAAAAACACTGTAGGATCAAGAGGCTATGGTGATGAAGGAGGAAGTTGAGGCTTCTCTGAAGGACTTGGCCAAAAATAAAACCCCAGGAATTGATGGAATATTAATTAACATATTTCAACAAACAGATGCTGTCCTGGATGAGCTCAATAAGTGGTGCCAAGAAATTTGGAGGACAACCACTTGGCCAATTGACTGGAAGAGATTCATATTTATTCCTATTAAAAAAAAACGATGACACAACAGAATGTGGAAATTATAAAAAAATATCACTATTATCACACATTAGCAAAACCCTGCTGAAATTTATCCAGAAACTATTGGAATAGTACATTGACAGAGAATTATCAGAAATACAAGCTAGGTTTAGAAGAGGCCTTGGCACTGTAAATATTACTGTTCATGTCAGATAGATCTTAGCAGAAAGTAAAGAGTACTAGAAGAATATCTATCTGTGTTTCTTTGACTATGCAAACGCATTTAACTGTGTGGATCACAACAAACTGTGGCTCGCTAACCTTGAGGCAAATGAGAATCCCAGAACACTTGATTGTGCTTTTGTGAAACCTACGCTTGGACCAGGAAGTGGTACTTTGAATAGAGCAAAGAAACAATGCATGGTTCAAAATCAGGAAAGGAGTACATCAGGGATACATCCTATCTCTATACATTTTCAATCTATATGCAGAACAGACCAATTAGAACTCAGGGCTTTGTAAAGAGGAATTTGGCATTAAGATGGGAGGAAGACTCATTAACAACCTACATTATGCAGATGACAGAATCTTGCTTGATGAAACTGAAGAAGACTTGAAGTGCTTGCTGCAGAGAGGGTCAAGGACTGTAATCTTCAATATGGATTGAAGTTTTTCATCAAGAAGACAAAGACTCTCAACACTGGACCAATTGGTAGCACCAGGATACTTGGAGAAGAGATTGAAGTTGTTGATAAATAAAGCTTACTCGGTTCCACAATCAATACTCTTAACACTAGCAGTCAGGAAATCAAAAGACAAATTTCACTGGGAGGAAAATCTGTCAGTGACCTCTCCAGAGTGCTAAAATGCAACGAAGTCAGTCAAGAGACTAATGTACACCTAATATATGTTATGATCTTTGTAATTACATGTTACACTTCAGAGAGGTGGACAGTCACTAAGGATGACAAAAGAAGAATTGATGCCTTTGAATTGTGATGCTGGAGAAGAGTCTTGAACATACCATGGACTGACAAGAAAATATATAGTTCTGTCTTGGAGAGAGTAAATCTAAGTTTTTCCTTGGAGGCTAAAATTTTGAATCTCCATCTCACATACTTTGGGCACGTGGCCAGGAGAGACAGGTCCTTGGAGAAGGACATCATGCTCGGAAGGGGTGAAGGACAGCACAGGAGATGTGGATTGATACAGGGCCTAGGGCAATGGAGGTTGGTGTGTTGGAATTAGTGAGACAGGCTCAGAATAGAGTTCAGAGCTACCGTACATATGGTCAGTGTGGGTTGCAGGTGACTCCATGATACATAATAACAACAACAACAACACATCTTTTGATTTCTTGACTGCTGCTGCCATGGGTCGTGATTGTAGCTCCAAGTAAAATTTCATCCTTGACAACTTCAATCTTTTCTCCATTTGTCATGGTGTTACCTATTGTTCCAGAAGTGAGGATTTTTGTTTTATTTTTGTTTGGATTAAATCTGTATTGAGGTTGATTTTATTTCATGTTTTAAGTCTTCTTTTTTTTTGCAAGTAAGAGTATTTCACTTGCGTAATGCAGTATACAGACAGATAAGTTTCCGAAATGCAATCTGAATTCAGAAGAGGCTATGAGATGAGGAATATAGTTGCTGACCTCATATGGACCTTTGCTGGAAGCAGAGAATACCAGCAAGTTGTTTCCTTGTGTTTTATGAACTATGAAAAAGGATTCATCTTTGTGGGGCATAAAAAATTGTAAATAACATTACACAGAGTTGGAATTACAGAATACATTAACTGTGCTTATGAAACACTTGTACAGAGCAGAACAAAAGTTTGCTGGAATCAAACACAGGGATCGGCATGGTTTAAAATCACAACTCCTGTGCCTTAGAGCTGTATCCTTTCACCACACATATTTAGTCTGTGTACAGAGCAAAATCTGAGAAATTGAATTATAAGAGTCACATAAGAACTGGAGGAATAGTCATTAACAATATAGACAGATGTTACAAACTTACTTGCAGAAATAAAAAAAATGACTTGCAGACAATAGCCTTCATAATAGATAACACCTCAATATGTTGTTGTTATGTAGAATTGGCTTGGAACCAACCCATAGCTGACGGTCCAGCTGGTACTCAGAGGCAGTAATCTCATGGAAGAGATTTTCTATCAGCCTTCATTATGGATTGCACTTCAATATATAGAATTAAAAAATTCTCCACAATCTAAGTTAGAAATCAATGTCATGGTGAAAAGAGAAGATATTGAAGCTGCTAATGTTTTGCTTGGATCTGCAACCAGTGTCCCTGGAAGCAGCAGTCATTTGTTGCATTGGTAAATCTGCCAAGGATCATTTTAAAGTAAAAGAACTAAGTTGTTTGTTTGTTTGAAATCTAAACCTATAGTGATTTAAACCATGACATTTTTAATTGTTTCAAAGTTGGACAAGGAATAAGAAGCTTAAGAACGATTTTTCCCTTGGTAATAATTTTTTAGTAAGGAATGTTGACTATCCCATGGACTTTCAAAACCAAACAATCATTTTTTAGAAATTATATAACCAGAATCCTCTTTAGAAGGGAAGATAGAGGTGTCATCTTGCATACTCAGGGTATATTGTTAGGTCATACCTCTAGAGACAGATGTAATGCTTGGAAAAGTAAAGGGTATATATGGGTAGATCAACCTTGTGACTATAATAATGGACTTGAACAGAGTAGACAAAGATAGTATGGTGCAGGTTTGGTGATATTTCTTTCTGTCTTCCATAACTATGAGTTGAAGTGGATTTTATAGCACCTAACCACAAGGACAAGAAATATCTCTTCCAAAAGACATCGTTAAAGAGTAGAAAACAAAGACTTTGAGGTTTAAGATGGACAAGACCCAGGCCAAGAAAGTTTTAATTGCTTTACATACTAGTAAAAGTGGAATAATGAATAAGGAAGAGTTCAAGAGTAACTAAGAACCCTTAACTTTCATTCTTACATTCTTCTTGCATATAATCAATGGAAGCAAAATAGTAAAATTAAGAGTGAGATTTAAGTTCCATAAAACAGTTTTAGACTACAAATATATATGGTGGTATAATATTGATCACTCAGGTAATCATTAAGGAAAATTATATAATTTATTATTCTGTATTTTACAATTTTTTTAAATGGCACAATATTTCCTTTCTTCTTTAAGTTCTATTATAAAGACAAGAGCCCAGCTAGAGAAAGGAGTTTACTTCTAGGTCAACAGCTGACAATTCAAACTGACCTATAGATGGTACAGAAAAGTAAGTCTGGGTGAACTGTTTTCTTAAAAATTTAAGTTCAGAAAGCTCCAACTCGCTATCATCAAGTCAATACCAGCTCAAGGAGACTCTGCATTGGGTTTCTGAAGTTGATGATCACAATAGGAGACTGTCTAAGTAGAGTTAGTAGATTTGGGTTAGTTGAAATGAGCAGTCTTTGACTTACTGGCATAACTGGCTATAGAATAAACTGCTACAACTCCAAAAATTCTATGGAGTAGTTTTTCTCTATAGCATAAAAAAGCCACTGTGACTCAGGGACTGATTTGAAGCAACAGAAAATAATGAAAAAGAGATAGAAAATGTGTTTTACCTTTTAAAACAATGATGAAATGGTACAGAAAGTAAAACTCAATTATTGTGGAATAATGCATATCTCTACACCTGAAAACTAAAGTTTGATTCTAATTCACTTATTTGGTATTATAGTGTGTAAAAGAATAACTAAGAAATAACAACCAAATGGATTGAGAAATTGTGGCACATTAACATGATAGAATACTATTGCCACTCAGAAACAACAATTTTGAAAAATACTATGTAACTTGGGGAAAGACTGGAGAAAATTATGCTGAGTAAACTAACTCAAGGACAAATACTGAATAAGACATTACATTAAAAATAGAAGTAAAACATGTATGAGAAATCAAGTGGGTAGGGCTGAGTGTGGGTAGGGGTGAAACCATAGGGTTGCACACTTTGGTGAGTGGAGGAGGGGGAAGAAAATAAGAAGGATCCAGGTGAAGAGACAGGATAATTGCATGCAATATCGAATGACTACTAATTTTACAAAGCATAAAGCATGAGAATGATTGTATGAAACATAATGTGAATAAAGAATAGTATGAAACACACACACACAAACACACACAAAAAAAAAACTTAAAAATATTTTTAAAATACAGGTGCATAGCTTCTGGGGAGTAATATGTTCAGTAGTTCTGTGATGAAGCTACAACGGACATTTCTAAGAAGCTCTCATGAAATGCTAAGGCTGTTTTAACAAATCTTTATTTCCTTTTTAAAAAATAATTTATGTTCTTTAAACCACATTCTTCTTCTCTACAAAATGTAAATCATAGCTAAATTTAAAGAAAAAAAGCATGGTTTATCAAAAGTTCACGTTGCAAATTCCATCTTGCTCTCTCTCTGTAGAGCCACACTATGGAGAATTAGAGATTGTTTCGGTTCCTTTCTCTGGAGATTAGGCCCCTTTCACCTAGAGATTCTTATTCCAGCGGAGTTAACAGCTTTTAATGCTTCATTCTGACATCTTCCTGAAAATGTATTGAACTGAAAATTCAGCAGTTGAGAGAATTATTTATTATTAGAAGTTGTAAGTTCTTTTATGACACCACCTCTTTCATAAGTTTGTAATGCATTTATCATTTTAATGATTCCTTCAAAGTTTTATCATAAAAACGACTCATTAATTCAGACCATTCTGAAAAACTAAGAGTGAAGATTTGAGAAAAGTCAAGACTACAGTTGAACTTTTCACTATGTATGAAACAAGTTGCTTTGAATGAATATATTCATATATGAATATAAACTGTATTAAGTTATTAATTCAATTGAATGAACTAGTCTAAAGCACTTGATTATAGACCTAACTAAATGGAACAAATTTCATTGTGTGATGCATTTCTAACTGTAATTATGAGATGAGATTTTTCAAATAAATGAACTTGTTTAGTAAGGTATATTTCTGTTTCATAGAAAAACTCAGCAAAACATGGTACTATGTAGTATCTTATAATTGCCATTCAGCATATTTAGATCAATTTTATCAAACTAAAAAAAAAAATCTTCTCATTGCTGACCCTCTAGAAGGGTATCAGAGGCTGTAAATCCCATGGGAGGAGATTGTCTATCTTTCCCTTTTGATAGATTCAAACTGGCAAAAAGGTAAGGTTATTGGTTTAAACACGGTATGAACTATGCCATCATAGCTCTGCTGTATCAATTACACCAATGTATGTAGAAAAATATGTGGTATAAAAGGACAATTACAGAAAAAATGTTATACACACACACGCACACACACACACACACACACACACACACACACTCACGGTGTGTCTCTATGTGTGTGTTGTTATATTGTGTACCATAGAGGCAGAACAGACCCAAAGGTGACCTTCCAGCAAGTTTTCAGAGACAGTTAATCACATAGGTGAAGATTGTTCATAATAACAAAGCAAAGCAAAATGATTTCCAAATAATGAAAAGGAAGAAATGGTTAGCACAATAAAAACGCTAGCGTTTTCTCAGGTGTGTAAAATGTGAAAGTCTCATTTAAAGTAGAGGTTATTATGATATAGATTTTAGTAGAGGTTTATAGAGCTCAAATTAAATGTAACACAGTACTGACGTTGTGAGAATAGCTAAAATACATTTTAATCCTGTTACTGAAAGGACATTTACCAGAATTAATCTTCCTTTTTGTTCTTTTCTGTCTTGCCTAAGGTTTGAGACCATGGTTTACCTACGCATCTGGTTTCAGTGCATATTTTAGAATGCTTAATTTAGGGTATAAATCTTGCTAAAGCTCATTTTAATTAATTGAAATTACTTTAATTTTTAAACCGGGCTGCTCCTTGGAGGCAAGGATTCTGAAACTTCGTCTGACATACTTTGGTCATGTTGTAAGGAGGGACCGTCCGGTCCTTGGAGAGGGACATCAGGCTTGGGAGGGTGGAGGTCAGGAGCAGGAAGGGAAGGCCCTCTATGAGGTCGATTGATTCCGTGACTGGGACAATCAGGATGAGTTTGTTGGAGACAATGAGATTGGCACAGGACAGAGCGGAGTTTAGAGCTGTTGTACATAGGGTCACTATGAGTCCCAAGCTACTCAACGGCACATAAAAACAACCATTTTTTTTTAATGGATACTCCTTCAAATATGCTCCAATATTATTCTACTGAGTGCAACAACCAGTGTTTTTAGAAAAAAATTTATGTTATTCCTTAGTCCAAGGGGGCTGAGCAAGCAGTAGTCTGAAGTGATGATTATGAAGATTTCTAGATTTTTGTAGTTATTTTAAATTTCCATTAATAATAGTACAACAAATATAATTTCTGTAGATTTAATGATGGTAAGATTTTTTTAAATTTTTTTTTATTTTTTTTTAGATTTTTTTATTAATTATGACAATGAAATAAAAATAGTGCCTTGCACTTCTCTAGAATGGAGTTGCACTGCCAAACTGAAGGCAAGTAGTTTAAATATGTTCACTTCTATGTAGAAGGAAGGAAGATGGGCAATCTCTGGGATGTATAGACTCTGTAAACCTGCTAGAAAATCAGAAATGAGTCAATTCCAACTAGATGGCACAAAAAACAAAAAAAACAAAAAATTACCCCAAAAAAACCCAGCTAAGCAATAAGACTCTGAAGTGATGAGTTTATTTTAATGAGATTTTTGTTCTGCACAAATGAAATCCAAACTTTTCTTTCATCGTATTTCACCCAGAAGGCATTCAGTCCTGCATATACTTGAGATCTAGATAAATGTCTCATATTTTTTTTAAAATTCTAGAACCTATGTATCTAAATTATTCTATTACTTTAAGTTAATTTCCATTTAACTTAATGGGCTTGTATCTTCTTTTGCTATTCATTCACATGATTACTTCATTTATATTGAAATCACTGGCTACAAAATTTATAGGAATGCAATTCTACTAGAACATTTTGATTGAATATCGTTTGTGAAGTTTGTGCAATTCACTAAAAATTTGGGTTTCACAGAAGAAACATAATCACATTTTATACTACTTAACAAATTAAAGGGGTCTTCTAGGTGGAGCAAATGATTATTCTCAGATGCTAAACCAAATGTTGGAAGTTTTAACCTATTAATAAGTTCCTCTTTAGGTAGGTCTGGTAAAACACTTCTGAAACAAAAACTCATTGAAGCCCTGTAACAGGAGCCAATGTGTTCTAGTTGGATATAGCTGACACACATGAGCTCACCCTGTGTCAGGATCAACTTGACAGAAACTGGAAAAGTGAAGTAGATATATAACTTATTTAATGCAAATATTTGGAGATACACTGGAATAATATAAAGATGGATATCTGTATGTATCAAAATCTAGAGAAAGAAACATTGTTCTTATTCATGTAGTTGACTACAATTCATTTGAACAACAGATCTGAACTTTTCCCTATCCTATGCCATCCTCATAGTCTCTGAAATGTTCAATCCCACTGTTCTTATGTAGTGTTGTCATTGCATTAACCCTATTTGTTGGGGCTCTTCCTTTCTCTGACCCTTCACTTCCCCCAGCATGATATTATTCCCCCCCCCCAACAACATGCACAACGTATGCAAAACAAAGTACCATCATCTTTGCCTCTAAGGAGCACTCTAGTTGTACTTGATCTAAATTTCATGTTTGTTATTTTGGCTGTCTATCATATATTCAATACTCTTTACCAATACCACAATTCAAAGGCTTTGCTTCTTCTACTTTCCTTATTGATAGCAGAACAACTTCTTGCCACTAGGCTACTAGTGCTATACAGTATTCCATTACATCAGTTATGTACCATGCTTTCTCAATCTGTTCATTTGTTGATGGACACTAGGCTGTTACCATTTTCTTGCTAACGTGAATGATGCTGCTTTGAACATTTGTGTACAAATTTCCATTTATGTCTCAGTTATATTTTTCTCAGGGTATAATCCTAGTGGTGAATTTCAATGGAGTTTCTATGTTCAGGTTTTGAATAAACATCAAACTTCCTTCCAGAGTGATGTACCATTTTATAATCCCACAACAATGTATGAGAATTCCCACAACAGTGTTGAGTATTGCAATCAGGTTACTTTCCTATTAAACTTTGTCATTGCTACTGAGGTAAGATGGTATCTCATTGTGCTTTTTATTTGAATCTCTATTATTGCCAGTGGTTCTGAGCAATTATTCATGTGCCTAATGACCATATGAATGTCTTACTCTCTGAAAAGTCTTTCCATGTCTTTGCCCCCTATGTAATTGGGTTATCAGCCTTTTCATTGTAGGGGCCCTGTAGTATTCTGTAAACTTTTGTTATGAGACACTTGTCAGAGTCAGCATTGCCAAATGTTTTTTACTAGTCAGTAGATTTCTTTATTTACCCTATTAGTAAGTGTTTTTCATGCACACAGGGCAAAAGGTGTAAAATTGTCACTATATGTAGACAATGTGGTAATGTACACAGAAAACCTCAGACTCGATAAAAAAACCTGTTAGACTTTGTATACCAATTTGGTAGAGTGGTAGGATACAAGAACAACATACAGAAGTCAGTGGGTTTCCTCTACAGTAATCAAGGAGTCACAGAAAAAGAAAGGAAGGAAACAATACCATGTACATTAGCAAAACACAAATTTAAATACTTGAGAGTAAAGCTAATTAGAAACATAAAAGTCTTTTATGAAAAAAATAACAAAAAACTAAAAACACTACTGTGAAAAACGATAAGACATCTAAACAAATGTAAAAGGGGTTTCTATTCATGGAGAGGAAGGCTCAATATAGAGAAAATGACAATTGTAATAAAAACAATCTACATGTTTAAAACAATCCCAAACAGATACCAAATTAGTTTTTCAAGAGATAGAAATGGTAATTGTCAAGCTTAGTTGGAAAGGAAAGAGACCCAGAATAAGCAAAGTACTCTGAAAAACAAAAATAAAGAGGGAAGCATAGTACATCCTAATATCAAAACCTACGTCTTGTTATCGTTGTTATGAGCCATCATGTTGCTTGTGCCTCGTATTGATCCTATGCACAACAGCTGTGAATCTTGCCCTATGTTGACCCAGTCTCACCTTCCCTAACACACCTACCTCCCTTACCCCAGTCACTGTGTCAAGTCTTCCTCTCCTGCATTGTCCCTCAGCTCTTCCAAGCATAATTTAATTTTTCAAGGACAGGTCCCTCATGGCAACATCCTTAAAGTATGTGAGACTGAGCTTTAAGACTTTTTTTTAGCCAAAGGAACAACTGGGTTTCACCCTCTCAGGATAGACCTGTTTGTTTTCTTGACAGTCTGTTAGGTTTAATACTCTTCTCCAACATTACAACTCAAAGGCATCAATTCTTCTTCTATCATTCTTTTATCATTATCCAACTTTCTAAAGCATGGCAAATAATTGTGAAGAACATAGACGAGGTCAGGAGCACCTTAGTCTCTAGACTGACATCATTGCTCTTAAGCTCTTTGGAAAAGTAACTGACATCATATTTATCCAGTTTAATTTATCTTTTGATTTACTGACAGCTGGCTTCAAGGGTGTTGATTCTGGAACCAAGTAAGCTGGGATTGTAAAAAAATTCCAATCTCTTGTCCATCTATCATGACACTGACAAATTTGTTTTCTTGATGTTGAGCTTCAATCTATATTGGAGACTATAGTTCTTGATCTTCTACAGGAAATGCTTCAGGTCCTCCTCAGTTTTGGCAAAGCAGTTTGTGTCATCTGTGTACCGTAGGTTGTTGATGAGTCTTCCTCCAATAATGATGCCATATTCCTCCTCAGAAAGTTCCTCTCTTGAATGATCTGTTCTGTATAAGAACCAAAACATCATGGTAGTAGTACAATGACAGATATAGACAATGGGACAGAAATGAGAACTTAGAAATTAACTCATTTGTCTATGAGCAGCTAATGTTAATAAGGGGAAATATCTGTCAGATGGAGAAACGGCAACCTTTTCAACAAATGGTGCCAGTCAAACTCACTTCAACCTGCAGAAAGCTGAAGAAGGATCCATGTCTCTCAACATAAACAAAATTCAATTAAAGGTGGATCAGAAACCTGGAGGTAAACCCCCCCAAACCAAAAAAGATCATAAGTGATAAGGACCAAACTTCAATCTGATGCTTCCTGCATCATTTAAGATTTTGCACAGAGAATGAATCCTTCAGTTTTGCAACTTAAGGATTGAATTTCCTTAGTTCTCTCAGCTTAAAAATTGCTGAGTTATGGGGGAGAGAATAGTCTAAAAGTATTATATTTTAGGACATTATTTTTATCGTATTAGCATGCAATGAGGGTTGCAGAGTGGATTATTTTTGGGGGTAGGGGGTGGGGTTTGGGGAGGTGCGGGGGGCGGATTGTGTACCAATGAGGGAGTTTTTCTTTTGCTTTCCAGGTAGAGGAGCAAAGGGGGGGAGGGGGAAGGGGTTTGTGGGGGGAAAAGGGTGCAACAATGAATGAATGGAATCCCAAAATCTCTGCAGATGTTCATTGAAATGAAAAATAAACAAACTAAATTTTTAAAAAAATTGCTGAGTTAGTCTTCTCTTTGGATTTTCTGATTCTAGCTCTTTGCATATTTCATTATAATATTTTTTTTCTCTCAAAGTTGCTATTTGAAATTTATATATTTTACTTCAGCATTTCTTTTCTTGGTTTTGGCTACTCTGAGTTTTAATTTCAGAATCTCTTGTGACATCATTTGTGGTTTTTTTTGTCTTTTTCTTCTCTCCTGTTTTGCAATGGTCTTATGCTTTCTTTGATTTTGCTTTATCCTTGTTTTCAACTCTCAATTCATTTCGTCTTTGGACCTTAAATTTCAACTCATAAAATCTGTTCTTAAGATGATTTTTAAATTTACATGGGAAAGAATCAAGTTCGTATTTTGGTTTTCACGGGCTTGTTAAATTTTCTAGAACTTTATTTTGAACTCACACATAAGTAATTGATGATCTTTTCTATAGTCAACACAAGGCCTTTTTATGACTGTTGATATTGAGCTTTTCATCATCCGTTTCCACAGATGTAGAAGTCTGATTTATGAGCAGTCCATCAGATGAGATCCATATGTAGAGTTGACCCAGGATGGATTCTCCATTTCTTGGAACTCCCTGCCACTTCCAAGAACCAGATGGTTTGCTACTCAGGACCTTATTCACATCCCGAGGTTTTATTCACTATTCAGAAGAGGAAAAACTCCAACCTGACTGGGCATCCCAACCCTAATCTTTCCCTATGCTGACAGGATTGTCCCAGGCAAAACCTTTTATTTTTTGTTTCTCATACCATGTACAGCACTTATTTTTCAGTTTATTGTATTGGACTTTTGTATACATCTTACTAGTACCAGTATTAGTTTGTACTAGTTCTACAATAGGGTCTTTGATAAGAAATATTAGAATTGTGACTGGCACGTTGCTGTTTATTTTATAGTATGTGCATGCTTACTTGTTTATTGATTACTCTTATTGGTACAGCACTTGTCATTAAGTTCATGTTATTTTGGTGACTTGTGTGTTGCTATGATGTTGGGAGCTATGCCACTGATATTTCCAACACCAGTAGAGTAAGGCAGGGTAGGCAAATTTCAATGTAACTTCCAGACTAAGATAGATAGACTAAGAAGCAGGATTGGTAATCTGCTTCTGAAATAATTGTGGTGTTGCTATTGTGTTCCAGAGAGTTTGAGTCAACCCATAGTTGGCCCTCCAATGGGTTTACAGAAACAGTATATAGCTCAGAAGGAGATTATCCATCATTCCCCCATAAAAAAATAATGCTGTTATGTGCCATCAAATCACTTGAGACTCATAGCAACCCTATATACCATAGCTCTGTGCCCTGCTCTATCCCGAGTCAACCTTATTGTCTCTGACACACCTCGCTCCATTACTCCAGTCACTGGGTCAGTCTATCCCATTGACAGCCTTCCTCTCTTGTACTGTCTTTCCACCCTCTCAAGTGTGATGTCCCTCTCCAGGGACTAGTTCCTCCTTGTAACGTGTCCAAAGTATGTCAGACAGATTCAGAATACTTGCCTCCAAGGAGAAGTCTGATTTCACTCTCTCCTGGGCAAACCTGTTTGTTCTCCAACAGTCCATGATATATTTATACTCTTCTCCAGCACCACAGCTCAAAGACATCAATTATCCTTCTATCATTCTTAGTCATTGTCCAGCTTTCTGATTCATAGCAAGTATTTGCAAATACAATGGGGCTATTTTCATAGTAAAAAAAGTCATTTCTAGATCCATATTGAAATGCAATGTTGTGAGTGATAGAAAATTATCCACGCACATAAAAGAAAGTCCAGTGAATACCACTATCATTCAAATATTATGTACAGGCAATTAGAGCCAAAAAGAAGGGGGGGAAAGTTCTACCTACTTTCACAGTCATATATTAATCAAACATGCAATAAAGATTCATTAATAGTAATAGATAACTAGAATGTAAACTTTTGGAATAGATAAGAAGGATAAGTACTTGGAAAACATGGACTTAGTGACAGAAATGAAACTAGAGATAAAATGATAGCATTTTTTACTGTTAATGACTTATTCATTGCAAATAGTTTTTAAAAGAAACAAACACAAACTATTCAGATGGATTTCACCTGATAGTATGCATAGAGATCAAATTGATTACATCTGTGGAAAGACTTATTGGAGAAGCTCAACATCAGCGGTGAAAACTAGGTGAAGGGCTGACTGCAGAACAGACCATCAACTACACATATGCAAGTTCAAGATGAAGCTAAAGAAGGTCAAATCAAATCCACTGGAACCAAAATTTGATCTTGAGTCTATGCCACCTGAATTTCAAAACCATCCCAGGAACAGGTTTGAGGCCTCGAACACTAAGGAGTAAAGCCCAGATGAGCTGTAGGAGACAGAGGAGGAATAAAAGACCAAGATGTGTATCAGATGAGAGTCTGAATATTGCACTAGAATGTGAGAAGCAAAAGCAAAGGGAAGAAATCAAGAAGCTTAGGAGCTGAACAGAAGATTCCAAAGAGCAGCACTAGAAGACAAAATATTATAATGAAATGTATAAAGAGCTGGAGTCAGAAAAGAAAAAAAGGGTCAAACTCATGTGTCATTTCTTAAGTTGAAGAAACTGAAGAACAGATTCAAGACTTGAGTTGAAATACTTTGGGATACTTTGGGCAGAATATGAAATAATCCAGGAAGCATTAAAAGAAGAGGGAAGGAGTATACAGAGTCACTGTACTAAAAGGAATTGATGGACACAGAAGAATTTCCTGAAACAACATATAAGCAAGAGCCTGTGGTGATGAAAGAAGAAGTTCAAGCTGCTCTGAAGGAATTGGCAAAAACGAAAGTCTCAGGGATCGATATTATATCAATTAACATATTTCAACAGTCAGATTCTGTCCTGGATGACTCAACAAGTTGTTTCAACAAATCTGGAGGAAAACCACTTGGACAACTGACTGGAAGAGATCCATATTTGTTCCCATTCCAGAGAAAGGTGACTCAACAGAATGTGAAAAATAATAGACTCTCAAAAACTTATCAATAACAGAGGAAGATTGTTAGATATAGTACTAAATGTAGAGACCATAACAATGTTGTTTCAGTTAGGTACTGCTGAGTATAGCTTATAGCAACCCTATGATCTGAACACTGTCCTATCCCATGCCATCCTTATAATCTCTGACATAGTCAAACTCATTGTTGCAGTCACCATATCAACCCACCTGGTCAAGCGTCTACCTCTTTTTCTCTGCCCTTCCACTTTCCCAAGCATGATATCTCTCTCCAAGGGAAAACTGCTCCGAGCAGCACGGCAATATATGTGAGATGAAGCATCATCATCTTTGCGTCTAAGGTGAACTCCTGCTGTATCTTCTCCAAGACTTAGCTATTTATTGCTTTGACAGCTCATGAGAACTTCAGCACTCTTAGAGAGCACTGAAAATTGGGAGAAGAAACAGCTACAAAAATCCATTAATATTTGAAACATGGAATATATGAATCCAGGAAAATTGGAGGCTATCAAAAAGAAAATGTAACATAAATATTGACCTATTAGATATTAGGGAGCTGAGATGGACTAGAATTGGCCACTCTGAGTCTGACAATAATATTATCTATTGTGCTGGAATAGACAAATTGAAGAATGGTGCTGCATTCATAGTGAAAAAAGGTCATTTCAAGAGCTATGCTGATGTACAATGCTGTGAATGCTAAGGTACTACTTATATGATTAAAATGAAGATGTGCTAATACAACTATAATTAAAGTACGCACAAAGACTGTAGGAAAAGGCAAAGAAATTTAGAAATTCTAGTAATTTTAGAAGTGGTATCTACTTCTTAAACAACATGCCTCTGAAACTCTATGAACTTTGATATATGTCAATTGTTATAGAAAGGCCTTTTGTTCATAAGGTCACTATGAGTCGTGCTTGACTCAAAGGCAAACAAAACAACAACAAGTTTTTGTAGTCTGAAATTGCTCAAACCACAAGTAAATTGCATTATTAATCATAGGTGACCAGAATGCAAAAGTTGGAAATGAAGGACTGGACAGGTAAGTGGTAAAGACAGCATGGTACTGGTACAATGACAGACACATAGATCAATGGAATCGAATTGAGAATCCAGAGATCAACCCATCTATCTATGG
>NW_006399857.1:3420704-3446880 GCF_000299155.1 Elephantulus edwardii
GAGTTCGGCCCTTTTGATTTTCTGACTCCAACTCCTTGCACATTTCATTGTAATATTTTGCTTTGTCATCATGTGCTGCCTTTTGAAATCTTCTATTCAACTCTTTAGTTTATTTCAGGTATTTTAAATAAAATCTTATATGAGTACATTTATATTATCTGTCAATCTTAGATTGAAAATGAAGCAGCCTACTCCTTTTATGTGTACAATATTAGAAATAAAACGAGCGGCCATCATGAATATACCTTGTTGCTGTTAGGTGTCATTGAGTAGAGTACAATCTATAGAAACCCTATGAATGACAGATCTGAACTCTGTCCTATCTTGTGCCATCTTTACACTTGCTGACATAATAGAGCCCATTGTAGCAGTCACTGTGTCAATGTACCTGTTTGAAGGCCTACGGCTCCATTGCTGAAACTCCAACTTTCTGAGCATCATATTCATCACCAAGAAATAACCCTTCTTAGCAACATGCCTCGAGTATGTGAGGCAAAGCCTCATCATCCTTGCCTCCAAAGAGCACTCAGCTGCAACCACTCCAAGACATATTTGCTGCTGCTTTGTTTTTGGGGGGGTGGCAGTCTATAGAATGTTCAGTACTCTTCTCCAACACCAAAGCTCAAAGACATCAATTCTTTTTATGTCATCCTTATTCATTGTCCAACTCCCAGATGCATAGCAAGTGATTAGAAAGATTCTAGCCTGAATGAGATGCAACTTTGTCCTCAAACTGACATAATTTCTCCTCAGTAATTTGTAGACGCCTCCTAACACAGATTTTCCCAGTAAAATACGTCTCCTGATTTCCTGACTGCTGGTACCAAGGATGTTAAATGTGAGTCCAAGTGAAATTAAGTTGTTGACAGTTTCAATCTCGTCTCCATCTATTACGATGCTGCCTATAAGTCCAGTGGTAAGAATCTTTGTCTTCTTGACATTGAGATGCAATCCCTGTTTAAAGCTGTATTCTTTGATCTTCTGCAACAAGTGTTTCAAGTCCTCCTCACTTTTAACAAGCAAGGTTGTGTTATCAGCATAACACAAGATACTGATGTATATCCCTCTGATCCTGATGCCACACTCTTCTTCACAATGTCCAGTTTCTCAAATAATTTGCTCAGAATAAGGATTGAATAGATATGGAGAGAGAATAAAATCCTAAAGTATTCACTTCTTAATTTTAAACTACGTAGTGTTCCCTGATCCACACCATCATCTTTGCAATTGCTTGAAATGCATCAGAGAGCTGGACAGTGACTATGGATGATAGAAACAGAATTAATGTCTTTGAGCCATGGAGCTTGAGAAGAATGTTGAATATAGCATGGACTGCCAGAAGAACAAACAGGTTTGCCCTAGAAAGGGTGAAACCAGGCTGCTTCTTGGAGGCAAGGACTCTGAAGGTTTGTCTGATGTACTTTGGGCATGTTGCAAAGAGGAATCAGTCCTTGGAGGGGGATATCATGCTTGGAAGGGTAGAGGAACTGAGAAGAGAAAAAGACCATCGTTGAGCTGGATTGATTCAGTGACTGAGGTAATGAAGTTAGGTGTGTCAGAGATAGCAGAGTTGGCACAGGATAAAGCAGGTATCAAGGCTACTGTACATAGGGTCACTATGAGTCACAGGCGACTCAACGGCACATTACAAGACAAGTGTTTCCTTGTTCTGTTCACATAATCACTTCCTGGTCTAGGTAAAGATTTCGCATGAACACAATTAAGTTCTCTGAGATTCTCATTCTTTTCAATGTTAGCCTTAACATGATATGACCCACACAGTCAAATGCCTTCGCATAGCTAATAAAGATGCAATAGACATTCCTCTGGTACTCATTACATTCAATCAGGATCCATCTGACATCAGCAATTACATTACCAGTGCCACAGCCTCTTCTATATCCTGCTTGAATATCTGGCGGTTCCATATCTATGTAATATTCTAGCCATTTTTAATGATCTTTAGCAGAATTTTGCTTGAATATGATATTAATGGGTTTAAATTAGCTCCATGGAAATTCGTTTGATTGGGTTTAAACAGTTAGAAAATGCATATCTGGTGGTTAAAGCCATCTATTCTTAAACATTATTGCTATAGTAGCACTAAATAATTAAAAATGAACCTAAATCTATTACATTTGGAAACAGAGAGTTCCAATCTGTTTGTGTGGTGTCCAGCACAGTTTTGCAGTTTCCTTTTGTGCTTTGCCTTTGTACATTTTAATGCATCTTTCCTTCTGAGTCCTGCCTAGTTGACATCAAACCCCATTTCATACTTCATAGAATATTTAACTAACTACCACAGTTGGATCACTCAAATCTCTGTAACAAATCTTTTATTATCTGTATATCTACCTTTCTGCTTTCTCTGATTAAACCTGAATGAATACAGAATTTGGAACAAAATAAGGCTCACTGTGGTTACTTATCATGATGGTTTATCTGAGCATGAGTGGCTTCTTGAGACATAAAGTATTCAAAGTTAGATTGTAATAGGTTTAGACAAACAGAATGGCTGACCAAACTTTTTCAGAGAAAAAAAGAATCTAAGGATGAACATTTGGAATTTTTTTGAAGTTTCTTGAAATTAGTTCTCTACTCTTAGTAGAGGAAGCTCTAGTAGCCCAGTGGCAAGAAGTAGTGCTGAGCTCCCAAAGGCATATGGTTCGAAGCCATCAGCTGCTCAGTAAGAGAAAGATGGGCACTCTCTTCCTGTGTGATTAACTGCCCCTGGAAACCTGGCAGAGGTTTAGCTATGGGTTGGTTCCAACTTTACGGTACATAACAATACGGACAACTACTCTTGGTAGAGCTGAAATAATTAATGATTATGTTTTCTATGGTGAAGAGAGTATTAATGGTCCATGGCATGCATGGAACATGCCATAAAGAGTTACTCAAATGATCACCAGAATTCATTGCTTATAAAAAGCATAAGTCTTTTAGGGAAAATAAAAATAATGTAGAATTAATTGGTAACTTCCAACTGCACTAGACAAACTGGAAAAAGAGAGAGAAATTCTTAGCCCAAAGAATCTGAAAACTTTTGTGACTTAACTGAAAATCATTTGATATCTGGTTAAGACTTCTGAAATTTGAATTCATTGTCTAATCCTCCAGATGACCAAATAATTACTAATAATGGTAATAATCTCCAGTGTTGATGGGATACTTTATAAAGTCAGAACAAATATTAGAAAGAAATAAGACATGAAATATTGGGATTGGAGTATTCCCATTAAGCTGGAATTTAACTTTCTCTAACTTCTGCTATTCATTCTTAGGGTGTGGAATTAGCCCTTCCATCTTTGCCTAAAAGAGTTAGTATTCTCTTGCCAATACAAAATGTCTATTAGGTAGCTGCCATCAAGGCATTGTTTTCAAAACAGGTTTTATGTTTAAATCCACTGCAGATTTAAATCTCTTTAGGCAACGTGGGATGAAGTACAAAGTATGACTTACCACATTATATGATGCATGTCAAAATAACTGCATGGTCTTTCTGTTTAATATCAACTGTAGTCTGAAGGATATGTGTGTGAATTGTTCTTAAAAGAGCAGGATCAAGATTAAATATTTGTACTTAAGATTCATTGTTTTATATTGAGTAAATAAGAATACATTTTGTGTAGTTGGCATGTTATGTATCTTTGAGTTGAAACCAATTCATGGTTGACCCTCAGGGGGTTTTCAGAGTTGTAAAATGCACGGGAGGAGATTTCCCACCTTCCTCCTTCGGAGTAGCTAGTGTATTAAAATTGTATACTTTGGAGTGGAGAGTGAAAATTTCTTACCAGCAAACCACCAGAGTTCCCTAATTTGTTTGTTAGTTACTGTAATAATAGTTTAAGATGATGTATACTAAATGAAGTCCGAACTTTAGAACTAACTTAGACAAGGCAGAAAGGATCCAAAGGCTTAGGGAGACTGGTGTACTAGAGAGGATATTCTTACGAGGTAGAAGTGGGATCCACGTCCTAAACAACATGCCTTTGGAAACTCTATGCACTTTGATAAATGTTCATAGTTAATAGAAAGCTTCAGCCCTTTTGTTCATAGGGTCGCCATGAGTCATGCTCAATTTGACAACAATCATCAACAATAGTAACAACTCACTTTCAACTCCAAGAAGATCCAAATTCTTCATCTCCAAATATCATACTACTTATCAAAATCATTTTTGTAATTTCCTTTATCTTTTTTCATTTATTTTATTTATCCTCTTTTCTATGTTAAATTGCACTCTGAGAATTATCAGTGAGTGGACGATTCTAAAACCACTGTTTCCACCTCTGATAAAGAACCTCCATACTTCAAATATAAATAGTATAAACACAATAGTTGTTAGATACTATTTTCATTATAGCTGAGTCACGTTTGATCCTAGCTTTCTCTCCCAAGAGAATCTAGACTTTGGCTTCCTCCTCTGAGTTGATTACTGAGGCCCAGTGAATGGTTCTAATGAATTACAGTGGCAACTCCCTGGTGATTATTGATTTCATCCGGCTCACTGAACAGAAATAAGTACTTTCTAATTTGTTGTGACATTGAATAGATGTGTTTATTTATTAAAGGATGTAGTAATGGCAGCATGCCACCTTGTCAGAAGAAAGAACAAATTTCCGTTCCTGGGGACAGAGGGAATATCCTGTAAAGAACAGCAAATCAGAGTTTGCTCCTGAAGTCTGATACTGAAGAGTTTGAAAATGTAGCTGAAGTCAGAAAAAGAATATTAGAATCAGTTTGACTTTCTTCCTAACTATACCACCCATTAACTTTGATTTGTGGTAAATTGCCTGACATGTCAATCTCAGGTTTTTCCTTGCAAAGATGTAAATGCTGACAGAAAACCTCAAAGATCGTTGTGTGCACATACAATGAAACCAAATGTGAGTGACTCTGAAGTAGTTTAAAAGTCATATAATTATTCTTAATGACTAAGTTCCCAAAGTTCTTACCATTGTTAAGATAAAAGCAAGAAAGCTTATTTAAATCTTGGAAACTTTTGCACTCTTTGGCCAGTAGAGTTCCCTTGAGTTTAAATTTTTAGACAATGAACCTCACCACAATTACATTAAATAGAATTCACTTAATTGATGATAATCCACAACTATGACAATTATGTAAAACTTTTACCTCTGAACATTTTTTTTTAGTAATTTACTGTATTAGAATTAAAGACGGATATGTCTTCTGGGAAACATAGACATTATTGTTAAAAAAGAAACACCCTTTTTTGGGAAAAAAGAGGATTTTCTGAATGAGGTACACACACACACACACACACACACAGAGAGAGAGAGAGAGAGAATGAGAGAGTTTCCAATAAACTTTTGTTAAAGGTAAGACTCATTTTAACAATGTAAATAAAGCGTGAACCTTCTAATTCCTTTAAAACCCCATCCAAACACATTCCCAAGTTATTTTCTCTGTGGTACTTGTTGATTGTCTTCCACTGGAGCACGACGCATATCGACTCTATGAACAAAAGGTCTGAAAACTTAATATAACCATCATCATTTATCAAAGTTCATAGAATTTCCAGAGGTATGTTTTTAGGAAATAGATGCCACTAAAGGTTACATAATTGAGTGTATGGGGTGGGGATACGGTTAATCATTGTTATGTGCCATTACGTCTCCTGAGACCGATAGCTACCCAATGTACAGGAGATCTGAATCCGGCCCCGTCCTTAGCCAGTCTCACTAATTCTGACTCACTAACCCCCATTGCCCCAGTTACTGTTCCATCTCAACAAGGGTCTTCATTTCCCGTGCTGTCCATCCACCCTTCCGATGGGTGGAGGGAGAGGTGAGTAAAAGAAACGGAAAAGACTCATTGTGAAAAGCAATGCATAAAACTTTGTAACTAAAGCAATATAAAATAAAAATTTTATTTCAAAAGTAGGCATAGATCAATAGTAAGTACTTCTGTATAATACAATGTATATGAATGAGTGTATGAAACACAATGTAAATAAGAGATTATATAAAGCACAAAGTACATGAATGAAACACAATATATATGAATTATTGTATGCAAACCAAGGGGAAAAAAACCCAAACTCATGTACGCATGTTTTATCAATTAATAAAAACTAGTTTGATTTAAAATTTTATGTTCTCAAAATATGTCCCGCCCCCTTGTCGCCCACTGTCCAGGCCTTAGCTCCCACCCCTCTCCTTTCTTCTCCCCTGAGGCCTCTTCCTGCTACCTGAGATGACTGAGGGAGCGAAGCCAGTAGAAAGGATCCAGGTTTCTAGCGGGAGCTGAGCAGCGCGCGCTCTAGGTTCGCTGTGGTCAAGTTCCCCATAAGAGGGTGTGGACCATGTGTAAGAATTCTCCAGCATTTAGTTCTATGAGTAATAAATACCCACAGGCAATTTTCTTGGAAGTTCATCTACATCAGTGCAAGGGAACAGCTGCCACCAACAATATATCAGCAACATCTACATTTCTCCTTTTTTCGGAACAAAGTGAGAATTGATCAGTATGCTGTTGGATTAGAAGAAAAAAAAAATTAGCAGCACTTAGAAAATGACCCTGGAAGCAATGAGGACATGGATATTCCAAAAGGTTACATGGATTTAATGTCTTTTTTTTAATAAAGCTGGCTGTGAGTATTTTAATGAAAGATGGTGAGATAACATTAAATTCATTGTCATTCTAAATATTGACTTAACACTATTACATGGATGTGACAACTGTTTACGGAAAGACTTGTCCTTTTTGGAATCTGACTGTGATTGCTATGAGCAGCTACTTATTACAGATGCGTTTAATCAACCTGTTAAGCTTTATTCCATGAAATTTCAAAGACCAGATAATGGTCAGGGTCCAAAATATGTAAAAAAAAATCAACCTACCCCAATCTAGGGATTTTGAGGAGGCAGAAAGAAAAGAACCAACTCAAACTCTGGAACTAACAGATGTTATTAAAGAAGACGGTCCCACTTCGTCATGTTACGTTTCAGAATGCTAGCAGTGTAACTGTATTTGTTTAGTCCAATCAAGGTGAAGAAGAAACAACAGAATTAACTATTTTACGTTTATTCGTACCCCGGTCCAGGTAACAAATGTGAATGACTTCAAATGACTAGTTGGCAAAAAAGGAGAAAGTCACTAAGTTGCAGAAGGACACTGGACGAGCTCCTTTCGAACCAGAGACTCAGTATTTCCTTTACTGTCATTACCAATAAATCATTGCTTGTGTTATAAAAGAGAAATAAAAAACGAAGATTTTGTTGTTGTTGAAGAAAATAGAGTTACAAAAGTTAAATACTAAAAAAAAACCCAAAAAACAAAAACCAACACCAAAGAACCCTACCCTGTTACAGTCTTCAGCAAAAACTGTAGGTTCCTATAAATGGAACTATTTCTTAGTATATAAAACACACACATACCCACACTCAAGTGTTTTACAACATATTGGTAAAGACAATATTTGCAAAATGAGAAAACATAGTTTTTTTTAAAATGACAAGTACATACAAAGGCAATATTAAACTATTAAATGTTTAAGTTTGACTCTCCTTTAATATTGAATTTTTCATCACTATTAAATGACCAATTTCATAAGCAAGAGAACCTAGATATTAGAATCAGACAAATCTGGGTATTTTTTAAATCATTAAGCTGTATTCACCTGGATTTTTTTTTACTTATTTTAAAGAGATGGTGAGATAACAGTAAACTCATCATATCATTCTAAATATTGACTTACACTATTTGTAAAGGCCGTATGAAATAGTAGGCAGGACTTTTAGGAATTCTCAATTTTCAGTATGCAATTTCTTAATTCTGAAAGTCAGAAAACTAATAAAGAAGACCAATATAAGATGTTGTTGTTGTTGTTGTTATGTGCCATTGAGTCGCGTGCGACTCATAGCAACCCTATATACCAGAGCTCTGTACGTTCCTCTATCTTGTGCCAACCTAGCCATCGCAAATGCACTTATTCCCACCTCTCCGGTCACAGAATTGATCCATCTCATCAAAGGTCTTCCTCTCCTTCACCGGCCCTCCACTCTGCCAAACATGATGTCCCTCTCCAAGGACCAGTCCCTCTTTGCAACATGCCCAAAGTATGTCAGATGAAGCTTCAGAATCCTTGACTCCAAGGAACATTCTGGCTTCACCCTCTCCAGGATGAACCTGTTTGTTCTCCTAGGAGTCCATGGTATATTCAACACTCTTCTCCAGCACCACAGCTCAAAGACATCAGTTCTCTTTCTATCAACCCTATTCACTGTCCAACTCTCTGATGCATAGCACATAATTGCCAAGACTATAGCCTGGATCAGGCGCACCTTAGTCTGCAGTCTGACATTGTTGCTCTTCAGTACTCTTTAGAGGTCCCTAATAGCCGACTTTCCCAGTGCAATTCATCTTTTGATTTCCTGGGTGCTGTTACCAAGAATGTTGATTGTGGAGCCAAGTAAATTAAAACTGTTAACTATCTCAATCTCTTCACTATCCATACTGATGCTGCCAATTGGCCCAATGGTTAGAATCTTTATTTTCTTGATGTTGAGCTTCAGTCCATATAGGAGGCTGTAGTCCTTGATCTTCTGCAGCAAGCGTTTCAGGTCCTCCTCAGTTTCAGCAGTCTTTAAATTGTGGTGATGTTATTGAAGTGTACTAAAAACATCATGAATTGTCAGGAGAAAAACTAATGAATTTGAAGAAATTGTTTACATAGTGCTCCTTTTAGTCAAGAATGGTGAAACTTCTCACTTACTTTGGCCATATTCTCAAGAGGAAGCAATTTTGGAGACAGACATAACTCTGGCAAAGACACAGGACTGGAGAAAGAGAGGAACAGCACCAACAAGATGCATTGATACAGTAACTAGCACACTGGGCTGGGGCATGACAGAGATCATGAGGTGGTGACAGACATGGAAAAGTTCAGATCTTTAGTTCATGGGTCTGTGAGTGATAGTCAACGTAAGTTCACCTAAAAGCAACAATAATTCCCCAGAAATTGATTGCATTATGTTTTTATCAAAATCTCATTACCTTCAGTCAGAATCAAGTCAAAGCTAATGCTTCAGAAGATTTTCAGATGCTACAAATTGCATGGGAGGAGCACAGAATCCTTTGGACTTAACTTTAAAGATAGAAAATTATGTAGGAGAAACTAAGCCAATACAATTCAATATGCTCTTATTTAATGTAAAGATTCCCCCCCCCCGAGATAATAAAATAACAGAAAAGTAGAGGAGGAAAACTAGACTTGAGCTGCAGACCTTCCAGATTCTGCCTTACTACGACAGCTGGCTGTCTGAGGAGGCTCCTAATTCACAGGTTATCTCAAGGGGAGGATAATGCCAACATTCTGGATCCAGGTGAAGCATTGCTTTCACCAGAAAATAATTTTCCTAGGCCATCCATGCATTCTAATCAAAGGCTCCAGCAATCAAGACCTATAGGAATACAGTACTGGAACAGATCACCCCCCAAAAGTGATAAAAACACAGAAACAAAGTATTTTTTCTTAAACTATCAGAGTGGTGAAGAGAGTCATGGAATCTGGCCGCACCACTCCGCAGACCAACGAGGACAACAAACTTCAGGAGTGAGAGCTGTAATCAGAACCTAGCTGCAGGACCTGAGAAAGGAGCAGAGCAATTGTTCCCCTAATCCCAGCCAATTTTGCCGCAGCACCAGAAAGGAAGAACTAAAGGCAGAATGAATTGTCTTTCTCTCCCTACTAGGATATTGAGCTCCTCAGTGGAAGCAAATCTTTCCTTAAGCCCAGGCATCAGAGTAATATTCAGACAGGGTGAGGTGCCTTCCTTCCTCTGGAACAATGAGCTCCTGAGTCAAGGTTATCAAGCTGATGAGGCCCAAGGCAAGAAAAACCCCACTACAGCAATAGCATGGAAGAAGAAGACCATCTCACACCATACAGAAAACCAAAACAAGATGTAACCCAAAAATATGATCAAAACACTGGATCAATGGATTTCCTGAAACCAAAAAATACGGTAGAACTTTCTGACAAAAAAATTCAAAAGAATAAAAAAAAAAAAAGAATAATGATTGAATGCTTTTAATAAGTAGAAAAAAAGCTCAAGGAATTGCAGGATTCTGCAAGTAAAATCTAAGAGAAACTTAAAAGAATAATTGAAGACAATGTAAATAAAATAAATAAGGCATGGGAAGCTCTGGAAAGCAAGAAACTACAATCCAGAATAAGAGAACCAATGTCTCAGATACTGACAAAATGTTGGAGGGACATATGAGCATAGTCTAAGAGATGGAACACAGAAAAAGTAAAATAGAAGATCGAATCTTCAGCACTGATCTGCTAGGGGAAAAAAAAACATCAAAAATAAGGAACAATAAGAAAGCCCAAGAATTCCGTGGGACACCATCAAGTAACATATACATGATTAGAAACCCACAACAGAATGAAGGGAGGAGGGGGAGGAAGTCACTGAGGAAGTGAAAGAGTTACTGGAAGAAAACTTAGCAGGCATAATGAAAAATGAAGATATACAGACAGAGATAGATAGAGATAGAGATGGAGATGATACAGATAGACATAGAGACAGAAGAGATAAAGATAGAGATGATAGAGGTAGATAGATAGATAGATAGATAGATAGATAGATAGATAGATAGATAGATACAGATAGAGACAGATGTGTGTGTGTGTGTGTATATATATATATAAAATCAGAGGGAAGAAGTCAAGATATTAAGGAGCTGAACAGAAGATTTCAAAAGGCAGTGCGGGAAGACAAAGTATAACATGAAATGTGCAAAGAGATGGAGTCAGAAATCAAAAAAAGCCAAAATCGCTCATCATGTCTTAACCTGAAGAAACTGAAAAACAAATTCAAACTTTAAATACTTAAAATACTTAAGGATACATTGGGCAGAATTTAAGTAATCCATGACGCATTAAAAGAAGATGGAAAGAGTATACAGAGAGTTATTGTACCAAAATTAATTGGCAGACAGAGAAGAATTTCATGAAACACATGAGCAAGAGCCTGTGGTGATGAAGGAGGAAGTTCAAGCTATTTTGAAAGAATTGCCAAAAAATAAGACCCAAGGAATTGATGGTATACCAATTGACATATTTCAACTAATAGATGCTTCCCTAGATATTCTCACCAAGTTGTGCCAAGAAATCTGGAGAACAACCACTTTGCCAGCTGACTGGAAGAGATCTATATTTTTTCCCATTCCAAAGAAATATGGTCCCACAGAATGTGAAAATTATCAAAGAGCATCATTAGTGTCACATGCAAGCAAAATTCTGCTGAAGATTATAAAAAATGACTGGAACAGCTCAGCAACAGAGTGGTGAGAATCTTTGTCTTCTTGACATTGAGCCTCAATCCATATTGCAGACTACAGTAGTAGAAAATTAAAAAAAAAACAAACAGCCAAACCCAAAAACCCAATATCCACTTTACATGAGAAGACCAGAGAATGGAAAAAAAAATAAAAATTGAGGAGTAATGATCCTAGTTTGAGGATGAAGGTGGTCTTGATTCAGGCCATGGTCTTTTCAACTTGCTGTGCATTTGACTCTGATAGCCTCACAATGACTAAGGATGACAAGGAGGAATAGTGATGCTATTGAGATGTGGTATAGGAGAATTCTGAATATCTCGTGTACTTCCAAAAGTACAAACAGGTATGTCTTAGAGAACCTAAAGGCTGAATATTCCTTGATACAAAGATGATAAAGCTTCATCACACATACTTTGAGCATATTTCTAGGAGATGCTATTCTTGAAGAAGGGCATTGTGTTTGGGAAAGTTGAGGATGGTGAAAGAAAGGAAGATCCTCAATCAGGTGGATTAACACAATGACTACAGCAACAGGCTCAAATGAGATGGTGAGGATGAGCCAGCATAGAACAAGTTTCAGATCTTTTATTCATAGAGTCATTATAAATTGTACTCGACTCTATCTAACAACAAACTCTAGTAGATATTGTTCTATTGTTTTTCTTGTTATTGTTAGGTGCTGTGAAATCAATCAAGTATGACTCAGTGATGTTATGAACAGCCAAACTGAACTCTGTCCTGTCCTGTGACATCCTTATCATCTCTAAGATAATGGAGTCCATTGTTAAAGTCATCTTGTCAGTTTATCTGGTTGGAGGTTTTTTCTCCTTTGTTGACCTTCCACCTTTCCAAGAATGTTTCCCTTCTCAAGGAATAGCCTCATCTAGCTATATATACAAAGTATGAAGATAACTTTGTTATCTCTGTCTCCAAGGAGCATTCTGGCTGAACATTTTTCAAGAGATATCTGTTCTCTTGGTACTCAATAGAATGTTCAGTACTCACTACAGGACTAGAACTCAAAGGCCACAATTCTTGTTCTATAATCCATAGATATTGTCCAGAAATCAGATGCCTAGAAAATGATTGAGCACCATTGCCTGAATGTGGGGCATCTTAGTGTTCAAAGTGACATTATTGGTCTTCAGTATTTTGGAGAGAGAGTGGACTTGCCCAATGGAATACATCTCCTGATTTCTTGAGTGCTGGTATTAAGGATATAGATTGTTGATCCAAGCAAAATTAAATAATTGATAGCTTCAATCCTTTCTCTATCATAATATGGCTATTGTTCCTCTAGTCAAGACTTTGGTTTCTTTGGTGTTATGATGTAATCCATACTGAAAGTTGTACTTCTTAGTTTTCTGCAGATAGTGCTTCATATCCTCTTTACTTTCAGTAATCAAAGTTGTATTTTCTGCGTAATGCAGATTGTAGATGAATCTTTTCCCCCAATTCTGATGTCACATTCTTCTTCATAAAGTCCAGCATCATGAATTATTTGCTCAGTATACAGATTGTACTAAAGATATTAAAAAATAAATGAAAGTCAATACCAAGAAACCATTTAAAAATGAGCATACTAAGAATAATAAATATTAGTCTGCATATTCACAAAGTTACACAATTAGTGTATGATTGATCTAGTAATTTTACCCGTTTGCTCAAGCACTTTAAAAATATTCTTTATATGGGATAATAACAAAGTATAAAGAGACTTTCCAGTTATATGACTTGAATTAAATCTTTTAAGTTTCTTGATTCTTTCCTCTTTTAAAAGATACAATATGTAAAATATAATCTAAGAATTGTTAAGGTTATGTTCAAGGAATAAGACTTTAAAAGTTGTCTATTTCATTTTGTTTGATTTATATGTTGACATATTTTAAAGTATAATGGGAGAATCTTAACTGCTATTAGATTTTGAGTAAAAAGGAATATTAGGATGTTAGAGTTCAATGTTAGAGTTCCTTATTTCCTTCAATGTGCTTATCTGTACTCTTGATGTCTACAATTTTGTGCTGCTTAGAAATGATATCTGCTCCTCTGTAAGCAAATCTGACCTAGAGGAGATAGCGAGTTAACTTAGTCTGAGAGCACACTGCAGACCCTATGTGGAAATTTGTATTGCTGAGTAATCTAATCTGAACAATGTCTATTATTATACATGTCCATCTGTGAAGAAAGTCCTCTAAATGTGGAAATTGAGAGAGCTGCTTTTTCTTCTGAGAATTATGGAAGAGTAGTTATTGTTTATTAGTGTCATTTAGTTGACTTCAACTCATACTGACTCCATATACAAGAGACCAAAGCTTTGCCTTATGTTACAGCGTTCTCACACTTTCTGCTCTGCTTAGATCCACTTTTACAGTTATTGTGTCAATCCATTTTATTGAAGATCTTCCTCTTCCTTGTTTATCCACTACTTTTTCAAATTGTATGTACTTCTCTGTAAGGACTGGTGCATCAAAATAACCTGTTTACATTTTATGAGATAATATCTCACCGTCTTTCCCCTGAAGGAACATCCTAAATTCTCTACTTACAGGACAGATATGCTTCTTCTTTTGGTTATTGTTCTAGGTTCTGTCAAGTTGAATTTGACTCAGTGACCCTATGAACAACAGATCTGAGCCATTCCCTATACTTTGGCAGCCTAAGAATCACTGGCTTACTCAAATGCATTGTCGTAGTCACTGTGTTAATCCATATAGTTGAAGGTTTTCCTCTTCTTCACTGTCCCTCTACCTTTTCAAGCATGATGTCCTCTCCAAGGAATAAATAACCTTTCCTAGCAACATGTTCAACGTATGTGAGATGAAACTTTATTATCTTTGCCACCAAGCAGAACTCTGCACCTTCTGTAAGACATATATGTTCTTTTGACAGTCCATGGGATAATCAGTATTCTTTTCCAACTCAACTCAATGATATCATACCCCACAACTCAAAGATCTCATCCTCTTGTCATTTTTAGTCATCTTCCAGCTTGTCAGATGCTTCTTTTGTTAATTTGTCCAATACTCTTTGACAGAACCACAATTTAAAGACATCAAATTTTCTTTCATATTCCTTATTCATTATCCATATGAAGCAATTAAAATAGCATTGCTTGTATCAGAAATACTTAGTTATTTAATGGATTTTAAAGGGTTTCCCGATAATAGTTTTGCTCAATATATTTTACCTATTATTTCTTGACTACTTCTTACATAAATGTTGTGTGTGAATTGAAGTAAAATAAAATTCTTTACAATCTAAAATTTTTTACATTTATCATGATGTCACCTGCTATTAGCCTATTAAGGATATTTGTTTTTTGATATAGAAATGCAATCTAAACTGAAGTTCATCATTTGTATTTTATTTTCTTTGATAACTTCTTTGAATCCTCTTCAGTATCACTCAGCAATGTTTTGTCATCTGCATGCTATAAATTGCTGATGAGACTTCCTCCAACCATAATGTCACATTCTTCTTCATATTGTAATAATTTATTTTTTAAAATTATTTCCTCAGCAAAAATATTGAATAGGGAGGGTAGAAGATTGTTATTCTTACATATACCTTTCTTGATTAGAAACTGTTATTATTGTTCTCTTCAAACAATTTCTTTCTTTTTTGACAGATTTATTTTTTATTTTTTTTCCCCTTTGGTAAAGTTTTAGAAGAAAAAGAAAAGTGGAAGCAAAGTTCCACATTTTAGCTTAGCTGTGAAACATTTCATAGATGTAGGAGTTAGTGCTGATTATAGAGAAAAGCATTTCATGTTGTAATTGTCTAAATGTCTAATTTTCCCAAGAACAATTTGAAATCAAGAAGGGTGATCAAATTGTACAGCTCATTTATGAACATATTTTTAAATCCAGAAATAGCATGTTTAAAATTTAGAGGTCACTGATAGAATTTAAAAAGTTTTGGTTCCACTGTAAAAAACTTAAAATTATGTCAATATTATTAAAAAATATTTCTCTCCACTAGTGTAACTACTTTTCATTTAAAAAGTGAGCTAATTTGTAATGAAAGGAAAAGAATTAGTGTGTATGTGATTTTATTTTATATTAGTTTACATGCAAGGTTCATATATCTTTTGTTTCAGTCATGTACATTGCACTTCACATATTCCTTCATTCACATTGTGTTTCATAGACATTATGTCATATAAAATCAATTACCATTGATATAGACCTACAATTTTATTTCTTTTCAGATCTGCTTTGGGTATTTCTCATTCCTTCACTGCTTTTTCCCTGATCTGGATTCCAAATTAAGCTATCTTAATTAAATATTCTTCTCCCCATTTTCTGCTTCTTTCTCCCCTCCTTTTACTCCTTGCATTTTTATGCACATTTTACTAGTTATCCTTCTAATTTTACAATAATTACCTTTTACAGTATTTGTCCTTATGAGAGAGAAGGCTGAGTAGTTCACCCAGCATTGTGCCCTCTAGACTTTCCCATATTAATATTAAAATGTGTTTTTTTGAAATAATTTTCCTTAGTTTTGCTTAGTATTTCATTGTGTGCCTATACCACCATTTCTCAATATATTATTTTTTTATGGACATTTGAACTGTTTCCATATTCTTGCGAATGTGACTAAAACTGCTATGAACATAGAACAGCTCTATTATCCTTGAGTTATATTCCTAGCAGTGCAACAGCTGGGTTGTACGGAATATCTATGTTCAGCTTTTTGAGGAAATGCCAAGTTGTATTCCGGAGTGGATACACAATTTTACAATCTTACCAACAGTGGAAGAGAGTTCTAATCCCTCCGCATCCTCTCCAATATTTATTTCTCACTATCATCTTAAACATTGCTACTGCCACTAAATTGTGATGATATCTCATTGTTGTTTAGATTTGAATCTCTTTAATTTCCGGTAATCACAAGCATTTCTTCACGTGTTTTTTGGTGTTTTGAATGCCTTCCTTTGTGAAAAGTCTTTCCATGTCTTTTGTCTGTTTTGTGACTGCCTTTTCAGAATTTCATTTGTAGAAGCCTTGCAATACTAGGTAAAAGGAAAAATAAGGAATAAACAAAAGATCCAGAGACAAAAATTGAACAAATAAGTAATATTCTCGGAATATTCTATCCTGAAAGAAGAAATTAAAAGGATAAGCATGGATATGAAACATGTAAATGAGTAGTAGTGACACAAGAAGCTTATGAATATGGCCTTCAACTTGTTGTGGGTTAAGGAAACAGACAAGTAAGATTATGTAAACAATGGAACTTAAATAAAATTTGAACATTTTGTCATATTTCATGCATCTCCTAAAGGACTAGAGAAATAAATAAGAAAGACTAAGTCTTGCAATTGCAACAATATGAATGGGCAGGCTTGAGATGTTATTAGTTTGTGTTTTGTTTTGTTTTTTACAGTGGGTGTATGCATTAGGCAAATTATTCAATTTGTTTTCACTGAAACAGATTTTTCCAGTGTGGTTCTTAAATTGCAAAAGTTAAAAGCACCAGTTTGAAATTGTTAATTGGGCTCTTTGTTGGCCAGTCTGTGTAGAAAAATAAACACAACAATATGAGAATTAATGGAATATAGAAGGCCTAATGCAAGCTATTATATTTTAAAATGCTTCATATGTTTTTGAAAGTTGAACAACTAATTTCTGTGATGTCAAATAAAAATTGATTCTTTTTATTATGGTGTTGGAGAAGAGCATAGTATCAGATTGCCAAAAGAACAAACAAATCAGTCTTGTAGGAAGTGAAAACCAAGGACTCCTTAGAAGCATGAATGATGAAACTTATCTCACATAACTTGGCATATGGTCAGAAGGGGTCAGTTCTTGGTAAAAGACATCATGGTGGGAAAGTTAGAGAATTAGCAAAAAGTTTGAAGATTATCAAAGAGAAGGATTGTTATGATGATTGCAACAGTAGGCTTGGGCATGATGAACGTAATGATGAAGTCATGAAATAGGGCAAAGTACAGATCTACTGCTCAAAATTTCACTATGCTTCAGAGTGGACTTGACAAAAACAACGACAAGATGATATGGCATTTCGGTGAAAAAGAACAGTTTATTTACTTAGAATAAGGATGCAGTTATACAGGAATTAAGAGGGTTTTGTTATTGCTAATTGTTAGGTACTGTCGAGTTGAATGCAACTCATAACCACAGTATATGAACTACATATTTTAATCCTGTCCTATCTTGTAACATTACATGGTACTTCCTAAAATATTTCATTGTCAGCCAATTCTTTTTGCTATAGAAATTCTGTGTATTTTCTATATCTTTTTTTGATGCTTCCTGAATCAATCAAGATTTTGCCCATAGCATTTCTAAGTATTGCAACTCAAGGCTTGAATTTCTTTTTCAGTTTATTTAACTTGAGAAAAAAAGAGTTTTCCCCTTTTTATTCTCCAATTTATGGTCTTTGAACATTCTATTGTAATACTTTAAAAGTGGATTGAATGGGATAACATTTTAGATAACACTCTCTGATACCTATATTGGACCAGGAGGTAGTCATCAGAAGAGAACATGTAAACACTACATGGTTCAAAATCAGGAATGCATCCTATTGCCAAACCTTTTCAATTTATTTACAAAAGAGATCATTCAAGAGGCAGAGGGGTTTGTTTTGCTTCTGGTGTGCTACTGGATGAAGAGTTGTGCTCCCAAGGGGAGGCTGTTCAAATCCATTGGCAACTTTGCCAAAGAAAGAAGGGCAATCTCCTCCCGTATTATCCACAGTGCCTGAAAACCCTAAGAAACTGGTCTTTTTTTGTAGAGGAATGTGGCATCAGAATTGGAGGAAGACTCATCAAGACTCATCAACAACTTGCATTATGCAGATGACAGAACCTTGTTTGCTGAAACTGAGAAGGACATGCAGTGTTGGTTGCAAAAGATCAAGGACTGCAGTTTTCAATATGGATTGAAGTTCAATGTCAGGAAGCACAGCACCATTCAACCAGTTGACAACACCATGATAAAAGGAGACAAAATTGAAATTTTTAACAATTTCAGGCTGCTTGGTTCAATAATCAACACTTTTGGTACAAGCAGTTAGGAAATAAAAAGAAGAGGTACATTGGGAAAATCTGCTGTCAGAGACCTCTCTAGAGTACTGAGAAACAATGATGTCAATCTAGAGACTGAGGTGGCCTTGATCCAGGCCATGCTCTTCATAATTACTTGTTATGTACCAGAGAGCTGAACTAAGAATAAGGATGACAGAAGAATTGATGTCTTTGACTTGTGATGCTGGAGAAGAGTACTGAACATCTCATGAGCTCCTAAGAGAATAAATTGCTTTGTCCTGGAAAAGGTGAAACTAAGTGGCTCCCTGAAGACAAGAATTTTGAAGCTCTGTCTCACATACTTTGGACATTTTGCCCGGAGGGAACTAGTCCTTGGAGAAGGGTATTATGCTTGTAAAGGTGGCTGGACAACACAGGAGAGGAAGACCTTAGATTTGATAGATTGATCCAGTAACTGGGGTCATAGGGGCAGATGTGTTGGAGACAGTGAGATTGATGCAGGAAAAGGCAGGGTTCAGAGATAATGTGTATAGGGTTGCTGTGAGCTACTGGAGACTCGATGGCACATAACAACAACAACAATTATCATAAATATGTCTTGGTGAAGGTACAGCCACAGTGCTTCTTGGAGGCAAAAATAGCAAAGATTTATCTCACATATTTCGGCAAGTTGCTAGGAGAAGGACATCATGCTTGGAAAAATGGTGGGTAAACAAGAGAGAAAGACCTTCAAAGAATTGGATTGACACGGTGTCTACAGCAGTGAGTTAAAGTATATCAGAGATTATGAGGATGTAACAGGAAAGAACAGGGTTCAGATCTGTTTTTTATAGGTCACTATGGGTTGTACTCAAGAGCACCTAACAATAACAAGAGCATACCAGAGATGGATTCAATCAACATTACTTTTCTTTATTTGAATGCACCCACAAAGTTTCATTGCCAAGATAAAGATTATTGCTTTAAAATAATATATGTATTGTGTTAATTAGGGTCACATATTTATTTAGATAATTATATGCTGACAATAATAGCAATATCTCCACAGCTCACTTCCTAAAATGACCACAGATCAGGAAATTCTATGAGGCAGTTCCAATCTATTCTCAAGGGTGTTTACAAGTTAAATTAATTAATTCAAGAACAGTGATATTGTAATCATACTACATAATAAAAAGTAAATTATATATTCAAAGGAGTAATTGAAGAGAGGATAATAGTGAAAGCAATTAGATATATGCCAATATAACAGTACCTACAGTAACTGGTATCCAGGAACACTTCAGAAAGTTGATGCCACTATCTCACAAGGCAACAAAAGAGGCTGGTGATATTGCAACTCATAAAAATTCACCTATGAAAAGTTAACCTTAGAAATGGACAAAATTACAACTTGCCAAAAAGGAAAAGGTACTAAACATACAGTTGCCTCTTTAATTCTTACTAATCTTTTTGATTGGCTTAAATAATTGGCTGGTTTTAACCAGAAGTTAAAGAGAGTGAGGCACTGATTTGGAGAAGGTTATAAAGAATCATTTAATGAAGCTATTCAACATAATGCTGAACACCAATAGCAGAGCAAGAGGTTGTGCACGCTTTCATATATATATATATGTCTGTGAATGACGGTTTGCCTCAAATTTGGTGTCCTCTGCCTCAATATTCTGCATCATGTGATCATATTAAGCAGGGAGGGAGTTGAGTTGTACAATACAGGTAGGAACTAACCTCATGTGACTTATAGAGTATTTGACGTATATGTCCAGTGGCCTAGGGGCAAGAAGCTATGCTGCAGTCCTGAAGCCACGTGATTGAAGGCCACCAGATAATCTGTGGGAGAAGGACTGGCAATTTCCTCTAGACTGCCTCTAAATAACCACCATAGGGGTAAGGTATGGGTGGGTTCTGACTCAATGATACACAATAACAGTCTGAACTCAGTAGCTTTGTAATTTAAATATGCACAAGATTTTATAGATTATGTGAAAAAATAGAAATGATATTGTTATTGTTGTTCTTGTTGTTGTTATGTGCCGTTGAATCACCTGTGATGCATAACAACCCTGTGTACAACCCTAAACCCTGCTCTATCCCTTGTCAATCTTACTGTTTCCGACACACCTATCTCTGTTACCCCAGTGACTGAATCAATCCATCTCATAAAGTGTCTTCCTCTTCTGCACTGTCCCTCCCCCTCCCAAGCATGATGTCCCTTTCCAAGAAACGATGCTGCCTTTCAACATGTCCAAGCATCTCAGACAAAGCTTCAGAATCCTTGTCTCTAAGGAGCAGCCTGGCTTCACCCTTTCCAGGATGAACTTGCTTGTTCTCCTATAATACTCTTCTCCAACTCCACAGCTCAAAGGCATCAACTCCCCTTACATCATACCTAGTCATTGTCCAGTTCTCTGACACATAGTAAATAATTGTAAAGACCATGGCCTGTATCAGGTGCATCTTAGTCTCCAGTACTTTGGAGAAGTCTCTGACAGCAGACCTTCCCAAGGTAATTCATCTTTTAATTTCCTGGCTGCTGGTACCAAGAGTGCTGATTGTAGAGCCAAGCAAACTAAAACTGTCAACAATCTTAATCTCTTCACCATCTAACCTGATGCTGCCAATTGGCCCACTGGTGAGAATCTGTTTTCTTGATGTTGAGCTTCAATCCATATAGGAGGCTGCAGTCCTTGACCTTCTGCAGCAAGTGCTTGTGGTCCTCCTCAGTTTTAGCAATCAGGGTTGTGTCATCTGCATAACAGATTATCTATGAGTCTACCTCCAATCCTGATGCCACCCTTATAGAACCAGCCTCCTGGATACCTGTTCTGCATATAAATTGAAAAGGTATGGAAATAGGACACATCCTTGGCACACACTTTTGCCAATTTTGAACCATGCATTGTTTCCTTGTTCTGTTCTGACGTCTGCCTCCTGGTCCAAGTATAGGCTTCACAAAGCACAATCAAGTGTTCTGGGATTCCCATTCAGCCAGTTTGTTGTGATCCATACAGTCAAATGCCTTTGCATAGTCAATGAAGCACAAAAAGACATTCCTTTGTTACTCTCTGCTTTAATTCAAGATCCATCTGACATTCGCTATAATATCCCTAGTGCCATGGCCTCTTCTAAATCCAGATTGCATTTCAGGCAGTTCTCTTTTGATGTGCTGTTCCAGTTGTTTTTGGATAATCTGCAGCAGAATCTTGCTTGCATGTGATATAAATGATACTGCTGGATAATTTCCACACTTGTTGGTTCACCTTCTTTGGAATGGGAACAAATACAGATCTCTTCCAGTCAGTTGGCCAGGTAGTTGTCCTCCAGATTTCTTGGCACATTTGGTGAGTGCATCCAGGGCAGTGTGTTTGTTCAAACATATCAATCAGTATGCCATCAATTCCTGGGCCTTGGTTTTTTGTTTGTTTTGTTTGTTTGTTTGCCAATTCAGAGCTGCTTGAGCTTTTTCCTTCACCACCACAGGTTCTTGCTTATACATTGTTTCATGAAATTCTTCTATGTCCACAAATTCCTTTTGGTACATTAACTGTATACTCTTTCCATCTTCTTTTAATGCTTTCTGCATCATTTAATATTTTGCTCAAAAAACCCTTAAGTATTACAACTCGAGATTTGAATTTGTTCTTCAGTTCCTTGAGCTTAAGAAATGCTGAGCGAATTCAGCCCTTTTGATTTTCTGACTCCAGCTCCTTGCTCATTTCATTGTAATACTTTCTTTTGTCTTCCTATGCTGCCCTCTGGAATCTTCTGTTCAACTCCTTAATATCTTGATTTCTTCCTTTTGCTTTGGCTTCTCATGCTCCAGTGCAACATTAAGAGTTTCTTCTGACTTTCATCTTGGTCTTTTCTCCGTCCTCTGTCTAAATAATGACTTTTCACATTCTTTCTGAATGATATTCTTGATGTCCTCCCCAGCTCATGCAGTCTTTGCTCATTAATGTCCTAGGACTCAAACCTATTCCTGAGATAGTTTTGAGATTCATATGGGATAGACTCTAGAACAAATTTTGGTTCCTGTGGACTTGATTTAATTTTTCTCGGCTTCAGCTTCAACTTGCTTGAGAGTAGTTGGTGTTCTATTCCACAATCAGCACCTAGCCTTGCTTTCACAGCTCATAATGAACTTCTCCACTGATTCTTTCCACAGATGTAATCAGCCTGATTCTTACGCATACCATCAGGTGAAATCCATGTTTAAAGCCTTTGTTGTTTCTTATAAAATGTATTAGCAAAGAATAAATCATTGGTTATAAAAAATTCAATCATTCTACTTCCAGGTTCATTTCTGTCACCAAGTCCATGTTTTCCAACTGCTAATCCATCTTTTCCATTCCCAACATATGCATTCCAGTTACACATTATTTTTTTTTTCCAGTTACACATTATTATTAATGCATCTTGATTGCATGTTCAATCAATCTCTGACTGTAAAAGTTGGGTAGAAATATTCTATTTCTTCTTCTTTCGCTCTGGCTGTTGGTGCACATATTTGAATGGTGGTGGTATTCACTGGATTTCCTTGTATGCTTATGGATATCATCCTGTTACTTACAACAGTGTATTTCATGATGGATCTATAAATGGCTTTTAGTTATGTTAAATCTGTTGGATTTAATATAAAGATAATAGAAAGTTTAACTTTGCCTGTTTCTGTCTATATATTTTTAATAAGTGTATTTATACATAGAATTGTACAGGCAGCTTTCATTTGAGGGCCATTACAACAACAACAAAATTTCTCTTGGACAAGACTAATCTAAATCTATTAAAACATAATCTATCTGTGTTGTTGCTGTGAAGCACTGTTTACATCTACAGCATTGTCTACTTCTAAAACTCATGGCAACCCTCTAAACAACAGATCTGAAACATACCCTATCCTGTGTTGTTGTTGTTATGTGCCGTCGAGTCATTTGCAACTCATAGCGACCCTATGTACAACAGCCCTAAACCATGCTCTATCCTGTGCCAATCTCATTGCCTCTGACACACCCATCCCGATTACCCCAGTCACTGAATCAATCCACCTCATAGACGGTCTTCCCCTCCTGCGCTGTCCCTCCACCCTCCCAAGCATGATGTCCCTCTCCAAAGACCTGTCTCTCCTTACAACATGTCCAAAGTAAGTCAGACGAAGCCCCAGAATCCTTGCCTCCAAGGAGTAGCCTTGTTTAACCCTCTCCAGGATGAATCTGTTTGTTTTCTTGGCAGTCCATGGTACATTAAATACTCTTCTCCAGCACCACAGCTCAAAGGCATCAATTCTCCTTCTATCCTCCCTAGTCCTTGTCCAACTCTATGATGCATAACAAGTGATTGCAAAGACCATGGCCTGTATTAGGTGCACCTTAGTCTCCAGAGACACCGTTGCTTTTGAGTACTTTAGAGAGTACCATCGTCACACTCTTTGATAGGCTTGTGCTCATTCCTGCAAATGTGCTAATCCATCTCCTGAAAATTCTTTTCTCTTTTTCTGAGCCTCCATATTCCAGCAAAACATCTTTTTCGAAGGACTGGCCTTTCTTGACAACATGCTCAAGACCTGTGACATGAATTTTACATACAAGTCACACTTGTTCTTCTGGCAGTCCACTATATATTTAGCAGTCTTGGTCAATACCATAATCAAAGACATAGTTTCTTCTGCAATATTTATTCATTGTCCAACGTTTGGATGCATAGGAAGTGATTGGAAATACCATGGACTCAATCAGGCTACCTAAACTGACTTTCTTGCTCTTTAGCACACTGGAGAGGGCATTGACAAAGAATTTCCCCAGTACAACATTTATTTTGGTTTCTTGACTGCTGTTAACATTAATAGTGATTATGAATCCAAGTAAAATTAAGTAGTTGAAAACTTCAGTCTTTTCTACCGTTAACAAGATGATATCATGACAAATCCATAGGGAATATAAAAACAGGATGGATTCGGGGATTCCCTGGCTTCTTTTGGTGGGGAAATATAACGTACTTTTATTCCAGTAGAACACGTTTTTCATTCCATAACTTATACTAGGTTTTTACATCTCTGTGCCCAGAGAGAAATATTGATCAAAGTTATGACTCGCAAAGGAATAGTGTTAGATATTATTGTGATACTTTACAGTTTCCATTGGGAATTTTATACCTTTTTTAAAAGCATCTATACTAGATTATTCAAAATATAACTGAAATTTTAATTCATTATTCATTAAATGGATTTTCAAGGATTGCTTTAATATACTTTCCCCCCTATAATACTTACATAAGTAGCATCATGAGAATTCTTTAATGCAGAAGATCTTAGATATGAGTTTAGATTTAATATATTTAAATATTGTGGCAATGGCTTGACAGAGTTCTTAGTTAAGCATATTTGAATATTCTTAAAGCTTTGAGTTGAAAGAATTCCTGTATATGTATTATTGCCCATTCATTCTTAATTTTCTATGTTATAAATTACTGGAATCAACCTGCAAGGTCTGCAAGTATCTGAAAAAAAAAAAAGGACTCTCGGGGTTTGTTTTATGCAATTTACTCCCATTATAATAATGATGCCAAAATCTCTATCCTAGTACTTTGTGGCTATTAAAAGTCTACTGAACTTTGTAAAGAACTAAATTATATTAGCCCTTGTGTCTTGGTGAAATTGTATTGAAATAAGGATAATTTCCTTTCTAGGAAAAAGTTACCTGTTTCCTATTCCAAAGCCCTGAAACATGCAATGTTAAATACCAGGAGGAAGATTTTCAGTATGCTTTCATAGTTCCAAAGTTCCCTCTACAGAAAGATGAGGAAATACCACGTTATTACACACTGTATGCAATTCAGTGCTTTTTATTTTGTTGTTGTTTAATAGACACAAAACTCAATTTTATTAAGAAATTTGCAATTCTGATACAGAATCTCTCACGAATTAAGAGGAATAAGCTTTTTTTTGAAATCCAAAATCTCTGTAAGTGTTCATTAAAATTAATAAAATAAAATTTTTTAAAAAAAGGAATAAGCTGCTCCAGTTTTTCAGGGGTAAGCCATTGCTAAGGGAAAAGATAAAGGCAAGGACCTTTTGAAAGTGGGACAATACAAATGGCTTCTGTAATGTGAACCCTGAAGCAGATAAGGTTTAAAGAGATGGCAGATTGATGGCTACAACAATTAATAAACTAACAAGCAAAAAAAAAAAAAAAGACACACAACAATACAAAACAAATATCAAAAAATAAACTAGATCAATTTTGTTAGCAAAAGGCAACAAAAGTGTCATATGCTTTATTATCTGATTTTCAGAACTAACATTCTTGTGGTGCAATATGTCTCCTTATTTACTGACTACTGATACAAAGGGCAATTGTGGATCAAAGCAAAATGAAGCTGTTGACAATTTCAATGTCCTCTCCATCCATCATGCATCTGAGAGCTTGACAATGAATGAAGATGATAGGAACACAATTAAAATCTTTGATCTGTGGTGTGGAAGAAGAGTAGTAAGACTCAGGAAATCAGGAGACATACTATATTAGGAAAGTGCGCTGTCAGAGAGCTCTCAAAAATACTAAATAGCAATGATGTTAGTTTGAAGAGTAAAGTTTGCCTGATTAAGGCTATGGCCTTTTAAATCACTTGCTATGCATCTGAGCTTCTCCAGCAGTTCTTTCCACAGATGTAATCAATCTTATTCCTATATATACCATAAGGTGAAGTCTATGTATATAACCTGCATTTATGTCTCTTAAAAAAAGTATTTGCAATGGCTAACAAACACATGAAGAAATGCTCAAAATCCCTAGCCCTAAGAGAGATGCAAATTAAAACAACTATGAGATATCATTTCACCCCAGTCAAAAT
>NW_006399857.1:3448133-3449120 GCF_000299155.1 Elephantulus edwardii
CCATGTTTTTCAACTACTGAATCTTCCCTTCTATTCCAGTTTGCATTCCAGTCACCCATTATTATCAGTGCATCTTGACTGCATGTTTGATCGATCTCAGACTGTAAAAGTTGGTAAAAATCTTCTATCTCCTCTTCCTTGGCTCTGGTTGTTGGTGCAAATATCTGAATGATAGCGGTATTCACTGGCCTTCCTTGTATGCGTATGAATATTATCCTGTCACTCACAATATTACACTTCAAGATGGATCTAACAATGGCTTTCTTAACCAAGAAAGCAACTCCATTTTTCTTCACCTATTCCTCTCCAGAGTACTATATCATATGATCATCTGAACTCAAAATGCCCCATCCCAGTCCATCTCATCTCCCCAATGCCTAGTATATTAATATTTATGCGTTCCATTTCTTCCTTAACAATATCTAATTTTCCTACATTCATGGTTCTCACATTCCATGTCCCAAACATTAGTGTCTTCTTAGAACTGTTCCTCTTCCTTTGTATTTCCATACCTGAAAGCTCAGCCTCAGTTGCCCTTTCTGTTATCTACATGTGTTCTGTTTTCGGAGGCCTGCTATTTCAGAAGTGGATGGCCAATCCTTCTTCCTAGTCTGTCTTAATCTGAATGTTCAGATTTAGAGAAGTATCAGTCAGACAAGCATTTTATAGAAAAGTGAAAGATATATCCCTTATTGTGTAGTTAACCATTCAGTGTTGTCCCTCTCCTTGGCACATGAGTTTTTCCTCACTTATTTCCTTGCTCGACCATGCACCAGGCAAGATACCAATCCACTTCTACCCACTCCCTTCAACATTCATCTCCCATTGTCCCCACCTTTGATCTGACAGCTTAAATCTGAATCTTCCTTGGCTTCCGTGATTCCAAATATGCCGTTCAAGCTTCTTTGAAGGAAATAGCAAAAAATAAGGCCCCAGGAATAGATGGTATACCAATTGATATATTTCAGCTAGCAGATGCTGCCCTGG
>NW_006399857.1:3449760-3451205 GCF_000299155.1 Elephantulus edwardii
AGAAGGGATCGTGGTACTAGGGATATTGTAGGTGATGTTAGATGGATCTTGGCTGAAAGCAGAGAATACGAGAGGAATGTTTATCTGTGCTTCATTGACTATGCAAAGGCATTTGACTGTGTGGATAATAACAAACTGTGGCTGACTCTGAGAAGAATGGGAATCCCAGAACACTTGATCGTTCTACTGAGAAACCTATACTTGGACCACGAGGCAGTCATCAGAACAGAGCAAGGAAACACTGTATGGTTCACAATTGGGAAGGGGATATGCCAGGGATGTGTCCTGTCTCCAAACCTTTTCAACTTGTATGCAAAACAGATTATCCGGGAGGCTGGGCTCTATGAGAGAAATGTGGGGTCAAAATTGGTGGAAGATCTATCAACAATCTGCTATATGCAGATGATACGATCCTGCTTGCTGAAACTGAGGAGGACCTGAAGCGCTTGCTGCAGAGTGTCAAGGACTGGAGCCTCCAATATGGATTGAGGCTCAATGTCACGAAGACAAAGATTCTCACCACTGGGCCAATTGGCAGCATCAGGATGGATGGTGAATAGATTGAGATTGTTCACAGCTTCAGTTTGCTTGGCTCCACAGTCAACACTCTCATCACCAGCAGCCAGGAAATTAGAAGACATATTTCTATGCAAAAGTCTGCTGTTAGGGACCTCTCCAAAGTACTGAAGAGCAATGGTGTCTTTTTGGAGCCTAAGGTATGTCTGATACAGGCCATGGTCTTTGCTATCACTTATTATGCATCGGAGAGTTGGTCAATGACTAAGGAAGATAGAAGGAGAATTGATGCCTTTGAGCTGTGGTGCTGGAGAAGAGTATTGAGGGTACCATGGACTGCTAGGAAAACAAACATATTCATCCTGGAAAGGGTCAAACCAGGCTGCTCCCTGGAGGTAAGGATTCTAAGGCTCTGTCTAACATACTTTGAACATATTACAAGGTGGGACAGGTCTTCTGAGAGGGACATCATGCTTGGTTGGGTGGAAGGACAGCGCAGAAAGGAAACACCCCCTATGAAGTGGATTGCTTCAGTGGTTGGGGTAATCGTGATGGGTGTGTCGGAGACAGTGCGATTGGCACAGGACAGAGCAGAGGTTAGGGATGTTGTACATAGGGTCGCTATGGGTCACAAGTGACTCAATGGCACATAACAACAACAACCACATGCATCTGAGATCTAGACAAGGCACAAGAGGACAGAAGAAGGAGTGATGTTTTTGAGTTGTGGTGTTGGAGAACGTTGACTCTCTCATGGATTTCTAAATGAACAGTTATGTCTTGGCATAAGTGCCACCAGTGTTCTTTGGAGGCAAGGATAGTGAGACTTTGTCACTTATCCTTTGGCCATGCTGAATTGTCCTTGGTTCAACAGCACTTGGCAACAAAATATATAACATATTATATAAAATATATTATTATATAAAATA
>NW_006399857.1:3451519-3469774 GCF_000299155.1 Elephantulus edwardii
GATAGAGATAGAGATAGATGATATATAGATATAGATATAGATATAGATATAGATGATATAGATATAGATATAGACATAGATATAGACATAGACATAGATATAGATATATAGATATCTCATTCATGCAATACATATTGAAGGCTGCAGTCTTTGACCTTCTGTAGGAAACACTTTAGGTTCTCTTCATGTTGGGTGAGTAATGTTTTGTCACCTACATAATGCAGGTTGTTGATGCATCTTCTTCCAATCTTAATGCCACATTCTTCTTCATAAAGTCTAGCATCCCAAATGATCTGTTTCACAAAGAGATTGAAAAGGATTGAGAGAAAGAGTAAGTCCCTGATGCATTATTTTCTTTATTTTAAACTATACAATGTTGTTTGCTTGCTCTGTTCAGACAGCAGCTTCTTGTTCTGGATATAGGTTTCGTGTGAGCACAATCAGGTGTTACAAGATTCCCATTATTTTTAAATATTATTTAAATAAATTGGTATAGTTAGGCAACACTAATATATTAAATATCTCATAGAATAACATATGCAATTATGGCATTATTTTAGTAACTCACAGGAAATTAAACTTTATTACAACGAGTGGGGTGGAGCTCACCAATTAAAACAAGCTTGGAAGGAGGAATGGCATCCACTTCCATAATAGCTTGCCCCCGGAAACCCTATGAACCTGGAGAGAGGATGAAAGGCACCCACGCATCGAGGATTCTCCTTCATAGGGTCCCTGTAAGTCACCTGTGACTTGCAACAACAAGAAGTGTAAAAGTTCTGTTGCTATCTTCCATGGAGTCAGAACTGACACATTGTTCACCCTTTAACAAGTTTTCTGATGCATTAAAACACAGAAAAAGATTTCCCATCTTTATCCAGTGGTGAAGGTACGAGTTTTATGCCTTTGGATTGGCAGCACAATTCCTTATTGATGATGATGTTGTTATGTGCCATCAAGTTTACGATACTCATAACAACCCTATACACAATAGCTCTGAATCTTGTCCTATCCTGAACCAATATCACTGTCTTTGAGACACCTACTTTCATAATCCCAGTTACTGTGTCAGTCTGTCTCATCCATGGTCTTTCTCTCTTGTGTTGTCCCTCCACACTTCTAAACATGAAGTCATTTTCCAAGGACTGGCCCTTCCTGGAAATATACCCAAAATATTTGAGACAGAACTTAAAAATCCTTGCTTCCAAGTATCAACCTGGCTTTACCCTCTCCAGAACAAGTATGTTTATTCTCTTGGCAGTCGTTGGTGTGTTCAATACTTTTCTCCAGCATGACTCAAAGGCATCAATTCTTCTTCTATAATCTTTATTCATTGTCAAGCTTTCTGTTGTGTACCAAGTAATTGCAAAGATCATGGATTGGAACAGGTGCAGATTAGTCTTAGACATTGTTGTTTTTCAACACTCTGGAGAGGTCTCTGACAGCAAATTTCCCCAATGCAATTAATCTTTTGATTTCCTAACTGCTGATTCCAAAAGTCTCGCTTGTGGAACCGAGAAAGATGAAATCGTTAACAATCTCAATTTCTTCACACTAGTCAAATCCAGCTGCTCCATTATTGAAAGATGGATGTGAAAGTTCATTGTTCAAAATGTTTCCTGGCCATTAATTGTTTATTTTGTGATGAAGTACTTATTGAATTAAGGAGATAAAATTAGGTGGGATACAAGCCTCACTGTACTAGAGGTACGGTGCTCAATGCTACTTATTTTTTTGTACTCCAGCTATTCTGGGACGCTGAGACACAGCATGTAACTACACAGCTCTCTAGTCTCTGCAACACAGGTCCACATTGGCTGTAATTGCATCAGTCATTACATTAGTGAGTCTCTAGGAGAACTTCCTGGGAACCATTAAACTTAAGGGACATCGAGGAGTGGGGGAACTAAAGGAAGGGAGGACTTTTGATATTGGAAATCATGTTGTTATACAGTAGATAAAACATTTGAGACACTGTTCACGCTGAACATCTTATAACTGGTCTGCTACTAATCTTAGCAGAATGAATTACAAATACACTGGACAATCTCCTTCCATGTGCCTTGGAAAACATGCCGATGAGTCAGATAAGAGTTACTTCAAACTCTCCGTACGTAATAATTTATAAATGTAGGGCCATTGAAATAAATTCTGCCTGTTGCCTACAAATATAAAGTTTGCATCTAGTGGCAATATGCTAATAGTCATTTATTCATTTTGTTGTTGTTGTGTGCCATCACGTCTGAACTGGCCCATAGCTGAACCCTCCAGGAGATTTTTTTCAGAGGCAGTAAATCACACAGGAGATTATCCTTCTGTCTGCAGAATTTACATACAGAATAGAAAAAAATATATGAAACACACTAAATGGAAAAAAAATCCAGAATTTCAAAACTTCGAGTATGACAATACACAATTGTTCGGATGTCTTTTAATTAGTGCCTTGACTCTGCTTTTTTGGCTTACATATAGTGGATTTCCTGTGAATTATTTTGGATTCTTAGCATGCTGTTATTTCCCCTTTATATATAATTATAATTTAAAATAATTTTGCATCTGGAATCAATGTTTTCCAATAATTCATTGCAAAATAATATTAATGATTCTGATAAAATCATGTTTAAGATGAGTACCAGTGTATCCGAAACCAAATATGACAAACACTATGAAAAAGACCAAAGGAATATTTATTGTTACAGACCAGTCCTTGGAGAAGGATATCATGCTTGGAGGGTGAGGGACGGCGCAGGAGTGGAAGGCCCTCTATGAGGTGGATTGATTTAGTGACTGGGATAATCGGAATGGGAGTGTCAGAGACAGTGCGATTGGCACAGGACATAGCAGAGTTTAGGGCTGTTGTATATAGGGTCGCTATGAGTTGCAAGCGACTCGACAGCACATAACAACAACAACTTTGTTATTAATTTAGAAATAAACAATTTACACTATAGTAAGTTGTTGTTGTTGACTACTGTCGAATTAAGCACAACTCACAGCGACTCTATGAACAAAAGACCTAATGCCTTTCCATAATTGTCATCATTTTTCCAAGTTCACAGACTGTAGTAGAGTAATGAAGAAAAAGTAATACAATAAAATAAAAAAATACTAAAGTACAGTAGGCAAGGATAAAGGAAAAATATTATTGATATGGCTGCAGTAAGATTGTTTTACACAAAACTGCACCAAGTATAGTTTTACGTGCTCTTGCCTACATTAAATTTTTTTCTCTTGTAGGAAAATATGTTCTACATTTCCTTAAATTTTGGGTTATATGAGTTATTTAGGCATATACCTCTAGAACAAAATTCAAGTGTCCTAAAAGATGTGAAAGTGTTAATTTTCCACAGCCTTTGTTGAAACAACATTAATATATAAGTAAAAATTTTAATTTTTCATTTCAGTTTATAAAACATAATTAATTTATTCACTGGTGGTAGGCATTTATTATTTTACTAAAATAAATATTATATATTTATTACTTTTTCAAATAATAGACAAAATAATTCTCACGATCTTACTTTGAAGTGGATTAATATAGCTAATAGATCCTTGACACTATTTTTAGAATAAATGCATTGTTTGCAAAAGGACCAATTTCAAAGCAGATTTTGTCTTAATTTTTTTAAATGGTGTGTAGATGATTATGAAATTCTATTACTATATGTAAGGTATAAACCATTATTTGTTCTTTAATATATAATGCTTAATATATGCTAAATAAAAGATTTATTCCCACATGATTACAATTTTAATATATTGTTGTTGTTATGTGGCATCGAATTACTTCCAACTCATATAAACCCTATGTAGAATAGTTCTAACCCTGATGTATCTTGAGCCAAACTTATTGTGTCTGACAAACCTATCCCCATTACATACAGGGTCTTCTTCTCTTGCACTGTCTCTCCACCGTTCTAAACATGATGTCCCTTTTTAAGGACTGATCCTACCTTTCAACATACCCAAAGTATGTCAAATGAAGATCCAGAGTCTTTGCCTCCAAGATGCAGCCTGGTTTCTTCTTCTCCAGAATGAACCTATTTGTTCTCTTGACAGTCTATGCTATATTCAATACTCTTCTTCACATCACAATTTTCCTTCTATCATCCTTAGTCATGGTTCAGTTTTCTAATGAATAAGAAGTAATTGTGAAGACCATGGCCTTGATCAGGAGCACCTTAGTCTCAAGACTGATATTGTTGCTCTTCAGGCTCTCAAGATTTCCCTGACACAAGATTTTCTCAAATGCAATTCATCTTTTGATTTCCTGGCTGCTGGTACCAAGAATGTTAACTGTGGAGCTAAGTAAACGGAAGTTGTTAACAATCTTAATCTCTTCACCATCTATCACGACGCTGCCAGTAGGCTCAGTGGTGAGAATCTTTGTTTTCTTGATATTGAACTTCAATCCATATTGGCTATAGTCCTTGACCTTCTGCAGCAATTGCCTCACATCCTCCTCAGTTTCAGGAAGCAAGGTGGTATCACCTGCAAAGTGCGGGTTGATGATGAGTCTTCCTCAATCCTGATGCCAATTTGAACCATGCAATGTTTCCCTTCTCTTTTCTGATGATTGCCTCGTGTTTCAAGTATAGGTTTCACAAAAGTACCATCAAGTGTTCTGGGATTTCTTTTATTTTCAGAGTTAACTACAGTTTATCATTATCCACACCACCAAATGCCTTTGCATAGTCAATGAAACATAGATATATGCTCTTCTAGTACTCTGGTTTTAACTAACATCCATCTAACTTTGGTTATAAAGTTCCTAATACTAAGACCTCTTCTAAACCCAGCCTGCACATCTGGCAGTTCTCTACTGATGTGTTGTTCCAGTCATTTTGGCATAATTTTAAGCAGGATCCTATGAGCATGTGATATTGATGATATTGCTCAATATCATTATGGTGACTCTTTCAGGTCACCTTCTTTGGGAATGGGAACAAATATGAATATCTTCCAGTCAGTTGGCTAGGTGGTTGTCCTTGTCCTCCGGAGTTCTTGGTACAAATTGGTGAGTGCAGCATGTGATTGTTGCAATATGTCAATTGCTTTGCCATCATACAATTATTAATAATGACTCATCTTTCAATTTTCACCTTGTTTTTGCTTGTATGATATATCCTAATCTGTTATTATTTTCTTCCTTCCTTTATTTAAGTGTTTTAAATCATTGGAAGGAAATGTATATGTTTTAAGTCTTCTATAGATTTAGACAAGGTCATGGTACTAGGGATATTAATGTTAGATGAATCTTGGCCAAATACAGAGAGTACTAGAGAAATGTCCATCTGTGCTTTATTGACGTTTCAAAGGCATTTGACTATGTAGAACACAACAAACTGTGGTTGACTCTAAGAAGAATGGGACTCCCAGAACACTTGGTTGTGCTTATGTGAAACCATTCTTGGACCAAGAGGCAGTTGTCTAAGCAAGAAAACACTGCATGGTTTAAAATTGGGCAGGGTGTACACGATGGAAGTGTCCTTTATCCATAACTTTTCAAACTATATGCAGAACAGATCATCCAGGAGGTTGAGCTCTGAGGATGAATGTGGTATCAGGATTGGAAGGAAACTCAACAGCCTATATTAAGCCAATGACACAACCTGGTTTGCAGAAACTGAGGAGGACTTTAAGCACTTGCTCCAGAAGATCAAGGACTGAAGACTTCAGTACATATTGAAGCTCAACATCAAGAAAACAAATATTCTCACCACTGGGCCAATTGGCAGCATCAGGATAGATGGTAAAGAGATTGAGATTGTTGACAGCTTCAGTTTGCTTGGCTCTACAATCAACACTCTTTGTACCAGCAGCCAGGAAATTAAAAGCCATATTGCATTGGGAAAATCTGTTGTCAGACACCTCTACAGAGCAATGAAGAGCAACGATGTCAGTCTGGAGCCTAAGGTGTGTCTGATACAGACCATGGTCTTCGTGATTACTTGCTATGCATCAGAGACCTGGAAAATGACTAGGGATGATAGTAAGATAGTTGATTCCTTTGAGTTGTGGGGCTGGAGAAGAGTATTGAATATAACATGGACTGCAAGGAGAGCAAACAAGTTCATCCTGGAGAGGGTGAAGCCAGGCTCTTCATTGGAGGCAAAGATCTTGAAGCTTCATCTCACATACTTTGGACATATTGCAAGGTTGGATCAGTCCTTGGAGAGGGATGTCATGCCTGGGAGTGTGGAGGCACAGTGTAGGAGAGGAAGACTCTCGATGAGATGGATTGATTCAGTCACTGATGTAATGGGGATAAGTGTGCCAGAAACTACGAGACTGGCAAGGGATTGATGATTTAGGGCTGTTGTACATAGGATTGCTATGAGTCACAGATGACTCCTCAGCGCATAACAACAACATACTTAGAACTTTTGTCCATTATTAGAAGAGATGTCTTTTAATCTTTTTTAGTATATGAGGCATCAACCATAGAGGCCCAATCATACAAATGTTAGCCCCCTCAGTAAAGGTTTGTTTTTAAAGTGAGTTAAAAAATTCATCCATCATCTCTCAGAGAAAGCCCTGCCGCCTACTTTTAAACAATTACAGTTTAGGCAACACTATGGACAGGCCATTTTTGACACTTGGGTTGCTCTGAGTTTAAAAATTACTTAATAGCAACAAGCCAACAATAAACCATCATCTTGCTTTTATTTTTCTTCAAGAAAAATGCAATCACGAATCTCATCTAGTACTTTGTAAAGGAATCATCTTGATGACATATGTGGAAAGAAGTCAATGGAGAAACTTAGCATCAGTAATCAAACCAGAAAAGGTGCTAACTGTGTAAATAGACTATCAATTACTCAAACATAAGTTCAAACTGAAGTTGGAGAAAATTAAAACAAGGCAACAAGAATCAAACTCCTAACGGAAATCTATACCACATAAATTTATAAACTATATTAAGAGAAGGTTTGAGGCATTTAACACTAGTGTTAATCCATATGATGTTAATCCAGGTTTTTAGTGAAATTTTTATTGTTCTTTACAATTTCATGTCATTCTATTTTGTGGCCATGTATTTTCTCTGCTCATTGATTGATAAACACCTAAGTCATTCCATCTCTTTGCTATCATAGATTATACCAATAAATGTGAGTATGCAGGTATCAGTTTGTCACATGTCTTATTTCTTTAGAAAAATATCACTTCATGACACAGGCAGAGCAAATGTTCTTCTTATTTCTAACTCGAAAGGAAATACTAAATTGCCTTCAAAGCACTTCTGAAAACAACAATGAAATAGGAGTCATAGAACTTCCTAATGTCAAAATCAGCTGTAAAAAATGAAATAGCCTGGTCCTGGTACAATGATAAGTAGACCAGTGGAACAGAACTAAGAACTCAGAAATAAATTCTCCTATCAATATTTAACATGTCTTCAAGAAGGAAACAAAACCTATCAAATGGGACAATGGCAGCCCGTTCATCAAACGGTGCTAGAAGAAAAAATAACATCTACCTGTTGAAGCTGAAGGAGGGTTCACATCCCACAGCACATACAAAAATCAACTCAAGAACAAAATGGTACAATCACTCTAGAGGACAGTTTGGTGATACCTCAAAAGTTGAATATAGAAAGTCTGTATGACTCAGCTATTCCACCACTATGAATATGCCCCAAGAAAATTAGAACTGAGACACAAATAAAGATTTGCACATCAATGTTCGTAGCAATTTTATTCACTATTTAAAAAAAATAAGGTAACAGCCCAAATGTTCATCAATAAATTATGGTGCATTCACACAATGAAATAATGAGCAGCTCTAAGGAGCAATAATTTCATAAAGTATTATATAACATGAGAAACTCAAAAAGGCCTTTTGCAGAGTATATTAAATCAGTCTTTTTAGTGGTACATCACTCTTCTGTCAATATTCTAAACTGAGGTAATCTGGGGTTGCTGTGATCCTGACCCTTGTGACATTGGAGTGTCAAGTGTTACCCATTGTGGACAGTGTTTGGTGGAGCTCCTATTTTAAACAGGTTTGGAAGAAGAAGTGGCAGCCACTTCCTAAATAACATGCCTCTGGAAACTCTATGAACTTTGATAAATGTTGATAGTTATAGATGGGTTTCAGGTCTTTTGTTCATAGGGTCATTTTGAGTCGTGCTTGACTTGAAAGCAATCAAACACAACAACGAAGAAAAATACCGTGTATTATTATTATTATTATTATTATTATAAAAATAGAAGGATAACTAGGAAGATGTATATAAAAGCCCAAAAGAAAAAAAGGGAGGAGATTGGTGGGATACTAACTGACTTGTTTCAATTAATATATTCAGTGCTGGATGCACTCTCAAGTTTTGAAATTTGAAGGCTATCTGTCTGGATAATGGATTGGAAGATGTCTATATTTGTTCCCATTTCCAAGAAAGTTGATCAAAGTATGTGTGGAAAGTACGGAGAAATATCATTAATAGCACACACAAGCAAAATAATTCTAAAAATCATTCAAAACAGGTTAAATAGTGCATAGATAGGGAAGTTTCAGAAATTCAAGCAGGATTTTAAAAAGGTCATGATACCAAGAATATCATTCCTTATGTCATATGGGTCCTACTTGAAAGTAAAGAATTATTGTTGTTATGTGCCATTGAGTTGAGTATAACTCATAGTGACCCTATGAACAAAAGACCTGAAACCTATGGTATATCTATCATTATTTCTCTATGTTCATAGAGAGGCATGAAATATAGAAAGTGGATGCCTCTCCTCCTTCCAAACCTGAAACCATCTGGGAGCTCCACCACACACTGTCCACAATGAGTAACCATTATGGTGTTTAACACATCTATGGCACAGTGTAGAGCATCATAGAGACTCCAAGTCACTGCAGAACAGCAAATAGATAGACAGCTGTTGTTCCACTTAAAAGAATGTTCATCCCAAATCAATTAAAAAAACAAAACAAACAAACAAAAAAACCATCAAAGTCTCCATAAGTGACCCTCATCAAGATGCGAGAAACCTTCTTCCAGAATCCAACCACTTCTCGGCATCCTCCAAGCTGCAGACTTAGTACAGAAATACTACTGTTTTAAATACAGGCACACCCACTAGAAGAATATCTATTTTTGTTTTATCAACTATGTTAATCATAACAGTTATGACTAAAATTGAGAAGAATGGGAATCTCAGCACTTGATTGTGCTCACTCAAAACCTTTATCTAGACCAGAAGGCTCTTGAGCAAACTGAGTAAGAAAAGACTCCATGTCTTAAAATTAAGAAAGAAATGCATCAGAGTTGTATCATGGCTCCAAATCTATTAAATCTTTATGCTGATCAGATTCAAAGGGAGACTCATCAATAAACCTGCATTATGCAAATGACACAACCTTGTTTGCTGAAACTGAGGAAGACTTGAATTATTTGTTACAGAAGATCAAAGAATGCAGTCGTCAATATAGATTTTATCTCAGTGTCAATAAGGCAGATTCTTACCACTGGACCTATAGGAAGAACTGTAATAGATGGAGAAAAGTTTGAAATTGTCAACAACTTCGTCTTAGTTGGATCCACAATTAATACCGTTCATACCAGAAGTCAGGAAATCAGGAGACATATTGCAATTGGAAAGTCTGCATTTGGGGGCTGCTCCAAATTATTAGATAGTAAGGATATCAGTTTGAGGATTAAGGTGCATCTGATTTAGGTCATGGTCTTTCTGATCACCTGCTATGCATATGAGATCTGAACAACGGATAAGAATGACAGAAGAAGAACTGATTCCTTTGATCTATGATGTTGAAAAAAAGTACTGAACATACCAAAGACTGCCAAAACAACAAACACATAGGTTTTGGGGCAGGTGGGTGCACCCAGAGTGCTATTTGGATGCAAAAGTAATGAAGCTTTGTCTCGTATACTTTAGATATGTTATTAGGAGAGGCTATTCCTTGGAGAAGGACATGATGCTCAGAGAGTAGAGGGTCAGCTAAAGAGAGGATGACCCTCAGTCAGGTGTATTTATAAGGTGACTACCTCAATGATCTCTAATATATCGGGAGTTGTGAAGATGGCACAAAATAGGACAGGGTTCCTACCTATTGTTCACAGGCTCACTATGGGTCTTACTCCCCTTGATGGCACCTAGCAACAACAACAACATGGGTTTTGAAGATAAAGGACAATGTTATTGTCATTGTGTACCGTTGAGTTGGAACTGACTCATAGCTGATCTTCCGTTGGGTTTTCAGAGGAAGTATATAGCACAGTAGTAGGTTGCCCAGCCTTCTCCCGTGGAGCTGCTGGTGAATTCAAACTGTTTGCCTTTGGAGCACAACTTCTTGTCACTAGACAACCAGAGTTCCCTTAAAGGAAACTAGAACATGAGAAAACTTTGGGGATACCTTAATAAACATGATGTTATTGTTGTGTAAAGTAGAGTTGGAACCAACCAAAAGCTAACCCTCAACCAAGTGTTCAGAGGCAATTAGCTAATCACACAAGAGATTGCCTATCCTTCTACAGCAGAGCAGCTGGTGGCCTCCAACAAAAGACATTTGGGATTGCAGCACAGCTTCTTGCCACTAGGTGACCAGAGCTCCCTAGTGATATATGGTGGTGCTGGCAAATAAATATCTCTAAAATAACTTCTCTAATAAATTTGAATACTTTTCATTCAATTTGTTCTACATTTATTTCCACTAATATATTCAGGATATGTACCATTCTTAGCAAGTCTTTTAAATTGTGCCCCCTGTTCAGCTAATCATCTAAAACAAAATTTGTAGTTGCCTTTTCATCGAGCATTTTTTTTGTTATGAAGCTTTGACCATTCTTGTTTTTAACCAGCTCACTGCTGACATGCTTCCCCTTTCCTGATAATTGTTATTTTGTGCTGTTGAGGTAACTGTAACTCATAATGGTTCTCTGGATGACATAGGGAAATCTCACACTATCCTATACCATTCTCATCATCTGTCATACACGAGCCCATGTTGCAGTCATGATATTAATCAACCTTATAAAGGGATTCCTTTCTTTCGTTGACCCTCTATTTTTCCTAGCAAGATGTTTTTTCCATTGTTTGATTTCTTCTGACACATGTACAATGGTACTGAAAAGAAGAAATTACACTAGCTATGCCTCTGAAGAGCACCTTGATTACACTCTCCAGGACAAATTTGCTTATTTTTTGGCAGTTCATGAGCTATTCAACATTCTTAACACCACAATTCTAAAACATCAATTTCTCTTCCGTCTTTCTTATTCTCTGTCCAACCTTTAGGTCCATATTAAGTCACTGAAATTATCATAGCTAGGATCAGCTACACCTTAGTCTGCAAACTGACATTCTTGCTCTTCAAACTTTAAAGAGATCCTTGACCTTTGAGAGCAGATATGTCCAATACAATATATTCTTAAAAATGGAAGCTCTGGAAAAATAAGTTATAAATTATATTCTAAATTTCCCAAAAAGTTCTGAATATTTTGTGAATATGAAATTAAATGTGTGTTCACATGACTAGTGTCCAAAAGAGTGTTTAAATTTTTGAATAGTATATGAACATTTCCATAATGGAATTTGGATCCTTTTCAAAAATATAGAGAAAGTGCAGGTTTCCAAAACTCTAAATCTCATTAGAGGAGATTGTCATCCATCGTCTCTTGAAAATCAGCTGGTGGATTTGAAATTTCAGTGCAAATTGTTACAGATTGCATAGTTATATAGACTTTGATTCTGTTTTTCTTTTTGTTCTCATCCAGCAACAAACAGAAAAACAATTCCTTTAGAGTTACTTACAAAGCACTACGGTCACATGCATATAGAAATAGAACCATGCTCTATGGTTTCTTCAATGGCTGAGTTTTCAAAATTAAGAGTATAAACCTTTGATCTAAAGCACCTCTAGGTCAACAAAAATGTCATAAGTTTTATTTAGTAGCCAAAGGCATTAATTGTTTTACATTATTCAGGATCAGTCTTTTAAAAATAGTATTTATTGTGGTGGTGTTCTCAAAAACAAACAAAGCAAAGCATTCAGCAATTCAGGGGTTTTTACTTGTGCAATTTAATGATAACTACTTCATTCTTTTTACTTCTTTATTTTAGATATTCGTTCCATTTTATTATAAAATCATTGTTTCCTAAGGTTTCTATTTATCTAATCTTTCTATTTGTTGTTATTAATTTGATTCCATATTTAATTTTTAAAACTTCAAAATATTCAAGAAGGACAATTTGGGTTTTTCTCAGTTCAATAATTTTAGGGGTTCTTTAAGCCTTTTCAGCACCAGAAAATCTAAAGCAAATAAAAATTTGAAATTCTGTTTCATATTTGTACCCACTTTGGCCAGGATTCCACTTTGGAATCATTATTAAAAATAATGTGTTGGTATTCAGACCCAATCTATTATGTTGTTGTCCTGTGCCATTGAGTCCCTTGCAACTCATATTAACCCTGTGAAAAGCAGCCCTGACACTGGCTTTATCCTGTGCTAACCGTACTGTCTCCGACACATCTACCCTCATTACCCCAGTCACTGTATCAATCCATTTCATTGAAGGCCTCCTCCCTCTCAATCTCCCTCCCTCCGCCCTTCCAAGCATGATGTCCCTCTCCAAGGACTGGTCCTTCTTGGAAATATGCCCAAAATATGTCAGACTAAGCTTCATGTGTCAAAAGTACCAGGTTTTTATGGCTGCAGTTAGTCACATATTTAATATCCTCTTCTTATTTTGCTCCAGAAGCTAAACTTATCCAAGCAAATAGAGATAAATTGTTCTGCTTTTGATAGTTGCTGACAAGCTTTTAACAGCATAAACTCTATTCAGTGAAATAGAAGGAAAAACAGAAACAATAAACATACCAATTAATAGAGTCTTACATTCTCCTAAATGATTTCTACAGGATGCTAAAGAACTTATTTGCATTTATTGGTTAGTAGAATGACCTTGTTGTTGTTGTTGTTATGTGCCATCGAGCCGTTTTCAACTCATAGCGACCCTATGCACAACAGCCCTAAACCCTGCTCTATCCTGCGCCAACCACACTGCCTCTGACACACCCATACCGATTACCCCAGTCACCCAATCAATCCATCTCATAGAGGGTCTTCCTCTCCTGTGCTGTCCCTCCACACTCCCAAGCATGATGTCCCTCTCCAAGGACCCGTCCCTCCTGGCAACATGTCCAAAGTATGTCAGACGAAGCCCCAGAATCCTTGCCTCCAAGGAGTAGCTTGGTGTAATCCTCTCCAGGATGAATCTGTTTGTTTTCCTGGCAGGCCATGGTACATTCAGTACTCTTCTCCAGCACCACAGCTCAAAGGCATCCACTCTCCTTCTGTCCTCCCTAGTCATTGTCCAACTCTCTAATGCATAACAAGCGATTGCAAAGACCATGGCCTGTATCAGGCGCACCTTAGTCTTCAGAGAGACACTGTTGCTCCTGAGTACTTTAGAGAGGTCCCTAACAGCAGACTTTCCCACCGCGATATGCTTTTTGATTTCCTGACTGCTGGTGCCAAGAGTGTTGATTGTGGAGCCGAGCAAACTGAGGCTTTGAACAATCTCAATCTCTTTGCCATCCATCCTGACACTGCCAATTAGTCCAGTGGTGAGAATCTTTGTCTTCTGGACATTGAGCCTTAGTCCATACTGAAGGCTGCAGTCCTTGACCCTTCGCAGCAAGTGCATGAGGTCCTCCTCAGTTTCAGCAAGCAGGGTTGTGTCATCTGCGTATAGCAGATTGTTAAGAGATCTTCCACCAATCCTGATGCCACAATTCTCCTCATAGAGTCCAGCCTCTCGGAAAATCTGCTCTGCACACATGTTGAAAAGGTATGGAGACAGGATGCATCCCTGGCATACACCCTTCCCAATTCTGAACCATGCAGTGTTACTCTGCTCTATTCTAACAACGCCCCCTGGGCCAAACAAAAGGTTAGGAATAACAAAAATAAAAGTTCTGGGATTCCCATTCTTCTCAGAGTCAGCCACAGTTTGTTATGATCCACACAGTCAAATGCCTTTGCATAATCAATGAAACACAGATAGACATTCTTCTGGTATTCTCTGCTTTCAGCTAAGAACCATCTAACATCAGCAACAATATTCCTAGTACCACGGCCCCTTCTAAACCCAGCCTGGACTTTCGGAAGTTCTCTGCTGATGTGCTGTTCTAATCGTTTTTGGATAATCTTCAGTAGAATCTTGTTTGCATGTGAAATCAATGACACTGATTTTACATAAATACATATTAAAGTATGGGTAGAAACAGCATACCAAATAATTTCCATTCTCTTCACACTTAATACAACTTGAATTTTCTTTGACTCAATCAAATGCAGTGATAGAAAAAAGGGAACTAGAAAAGAAGAAAGTAGAACTCTTTTATGTTACTGTGGAACACATTCTAAATACCTTTCAATGCACTAGAAAGAGACCGTCATTTTTAATATACTTACTAATTTTACTAAAACTGCACACATGATATTGTGAATTAAAGGTAGATTTACTTTTATTATAGTTTAAAAAATAATAACTGCATGGCTGCTTCTTCTTTACCGCTATTTTTACAGTTACTGCAACACAATGAAAGAAAGATCCAAAAGTCTATATAAAATGTTAGATCATAACCAAGTGAAGATGAAGGAAAAGAATATTTTCTCTGTGTACAGATAGGAGAAGAACACATATTTCTTTTTGTTCCTTTCTAGACAGAAGAACCAAATTCAGTCCCTTGGGTATGGGATTAAAAAGGATACCGTTTCTCACTCTAGCCTATTGAGATAAGAATATACTCCAATGTTTCTGTCTTTTACTGTCTAGAAATATTTCCAAAGTCATCAGTACCATTTTTTTCTTGTAATGTAAAACATACTGTTAGTTAGGTAAATCTCGCTGGAATTCTCTCACTATCAATGCAGGCATAAATTGAATCCCTGTGGCTTGTTCATAGCTCATGATAACATGCTTTTAAATGACATTTATTGAGAATGTTTGAAAGCACAAAGGTATTTTCTCTACATTGCAGTATGACTGTAATCTTTCAAGCACCAAATACCCAAGTGATATGCTCTGTTTTGAGGAACCATGGGTGAGCAAAGATTGTGAATTAACAAAGCTAACATGTTGGAACTTTTAAGCTATTCAGGCACTTGTAGCAAAATAGATACCTGTGCAGAGTCTATAAGGCTTTGTTGCTGTTGTTGAAGGAGCACTTGGAAAAAAATGAAGCTATGGTGATAATGGTGTGCAAATAATTATAATACAAAAATATTAAGAAACATATATTGCCATAAATAAATCTAAAGACTTGATACTAATAGGTGAAAATTCTGAAATAAAAGGTAAGAATGTAACATGTTTACCTTGAATAAATTTTTGAAGTATTGAAAAACAGCTAACATTTTTCATGTATAAACTTAAGCAAAATACTCAAATCTGGAAAATGTAATTACTATGATTCATGGAAAATTAGTAAATATAATGAGCTCTAATTCGTCCACTGTTGTTATTATGTGTAATTGAGTTGCTTGTTACTCACAACGACCCTATGTACAAGAGCCCTAAATGCTGTTCTATCTTGTGCCAACCTGGTTGTCTCTGACTCACCTACTCCCACTTCCCCAGTCACTGAACTGATCCATAGAGGTTCATCCTCTCCTGCTCTGTCCCTCCACTCTCCCAGACATAATGTCCCTCTTCAAGGACTGATCCCACCTTGCAACATGCCCAAAGTATGTCAGACGAAGCTTCAGAATCCTTGCCTCCAAGGAGCAGCCCAGCTTCACTCTATCCGGGACAAACCTGGTTGTTCTCTTAGTAGTCCATGGTATATTCAACACTCATCTCCGGTACCACAGCTCAAAAACATCAATTCTCTTTCTATCATCCCTAGTCACTGTTCAGCTCTCAGATGCATAACATACAATTGTACAGATAATAGTCCAAATCAGGTACATCTTAGTGTCCAGCCTGAGGTTTGCTCTTCAGTACTCTGAAGAGGTTCCTGACAGTTGATGTTTCCAATGCGATTCATCTCTTGATTTCTTGGCTGCTGGTATCAAGAGTGTTGATTGTGGATCCAAGCAAAGTAAAACTATTAACTATCTCAATCTCCTCACCATCCACACCAATGCCCAATTGGCCCAGTGGTGAGAATCTTTGTTTCCTTATGTTGAGCTTCAATCAATATTGAAGGCTGCAGTCCTTGAACTTTTTCAGCAAGCACTTCAGGTCCTCCTCAGTTTCAGTGAGCATGCAGTGTGTCATCTGCATAACATAGGTTGTTGATGAATCTTCCACCAATTCTGATGTCTCATTCCTCCTCATACAGCCCAGTGTCCTGGATGATCTGTTCTGCATATAGGTTGAAAAGGTATGGAGACAGAATATATCCCTGGTGGACTCCTTCTTGATTTTGAACCATGCAGTGTCTCTTTGCTGGATTCTGATGAGTTCCTCCTGGTCCAAGTATAGGTTTCACATAAGCACAATAAATGTTCGGGTTTTCCATTCTTCTCCGAGTCAGCCACAGGCTGAAGCAGAAGAATGTGGATGTGCAGGGGCAAGAGTTGTAAAATTTAATGGCTGGCGGGATGAGAGAAATTGAAAGAATTTGTTCAAATTTTCATTTGAATTTTGTAAATAAACTAGTAGAGAAAAACAAACAAACAAACAAACAAACAAAACCCAAACCAATGAGAGCTCCTTAGATGGGGAGGCAGTGTTTGAGAGGATTCTCTCTGCTCTTTCAGATCTACAATAAAGTGCTTTAGATATTGGGGGAAAAAATAATAATAATGTCAATTGGTATGCTCTCAACTCCTGGAGCCTTATTTTTTGCCAATTCTTTCAGAGCAACTTGAACTTTCTCCTTCACCAGCACCTGGCCTCGTCTTCCAATATAAAATAAAATGTATAGTCTTACAAGGATAGGACCGCAAGTATTATCTCAAATCAACAGTGAAATCCTTTTTTCAGAATAAAATACCAGTTTTTCCTTACGTTAAAAATAAAGAGCAAGTTCTAATATCAGTTTTGCTGAGCAAACTAGTTATGAGTTTCTGTAATGTTAGTCAAAATATTACTTTAGCATTTAAAATAACAGTTTAAATAGAGATAATTTGAAAGTTCAAATAGACACATGTAAAATATGTAAGCTGGTGCTTTGTAGTCCTTGCCTCCAAGCCATGTTTAGCTGAACTTACTCCAAGACACACCCATTTATTGTTTTGGCAATCTATGGCAAATTCAGTATGTGTGGTATGAAGGGCTTATTGTTTAAAATGACCTTCCTATCTATTAACTTACATTTCCATATGGATGGGCTGGAATATCCAAATAAGATGTTTTAGTTTTAGCCTATCCATAAGGTGACTTGCTAGTCTCAATAATCCACAGGGGGACTGGCTTGTGTTGTTAATAAATTGAGGTGATCCAGTAGGCAAATAGGAGAAATTTTACATCAGAATAAAACAAAACAAAACACCAAGAGATTGTAATGTGTCCTTCAAGATCAGAAATTCTTGTGTCAGCCAGATTAGGGCATTTCAAGAGTCATAGTAGCCACAGTGGAAGGCTACACTATTGACCCAGAACTAAGAGTTATCCCACCCAAGTTTTTTAGAGGATTGTGGGGAGGGGTTGGGAAACCCATTGGTGGGTTTGAGAACTTTGAAACACAGGCCCAAACCAACAAGGCTTGAGGCAGACGTACCGAGGAGCAGTTTTCACAAACTGTCCTGATTATATCCTGCTACTAACCAGAATTATAGCCTTTTGACTTCTCTAAAATGGTTCTGTATGTTCTGTGGCCTGTTGCTTTGGATTTCAAATCTAGTAAAACAGTAAGATTCATGTTGGGATGAGTAGAAAGAGGGACAGAAGAATAGGAACATGTCTTGATCTCATGAAAATTGATTTTGTGTTGTTGATGCTGTCGACAGGGGCAGTTCGCCTTTGAGAAGTTGGTAAAGCTCAGATATGGCCCTTCCCCCATGGCCCTTGCTCTTTTTACAGTATTCTTTTCTAATACCACAGTTCAAAGGCACTTTTTCTTCTGTTATCCTTATTCATTGTTTAGTTCTCAGCAGCATAGCAAGTGATTGAAAAGGCCATGGTCTTAATCAAGTACAGCTTAGTCTTCAAGCTTGCATCATTGTTTCACAGCAATTTGGAGAGGTCCCAAACTGAAGACTTTCCAGGGTCTCCAGATCTCCCAACTGCTGGTACCAAGTGCATTGATTGTGGATCCAAGTAAAATGAAGTGGTTGCC
>NW_006399857.1:3471098-3477424 GCF_000299155.1 Elephantulus edwardii
ATGATTCAAATTGTAAATAGAATATTTGAAAATAAAAATTAATTTCAATTCATTTTATAAAATTCTCAGTTACTATAAAACTTTTATTCTGGATTTAGCTATTTATGTTCAGCTTAAATATGAAGAAATGATATATTTTTACATTTAAAGAGAAAAATAATCTTAAGAACTATATCCTCTTTAAACTATTCTTGGGAATAATACTATCAAGTACTTAATAGAACTTTCTACTTGTTCTTCCACTTCTTCAAATCAAATTTCTGTACTAGTAAACTTATGCTTAAAAATGTTGCAATATGAGTAAAAATTTCAATAAATACTTATAGCTATTTCCTTTCTATTCTTTGAGGATTTAAGTTGTACCTCTAAGTATTCATGGTAAAAGTAAGATCTAAAGCAAACCTACAAGTGTACTATATGCAATAGTAGGTGCATTCCTCTTAGATGAAGTAAGAAGAAAACACACAGAGACATTGTCCAGGCAGTTGTCATAGAGTTGATTTTGATTCATGGTGACTCCATGTTCCAAAATATGTTTCATATTGATATTGGTGGCCATAAACTTGGAATTCTGGTGGTCTAGTTGCTAGGAATTTTCACTGCTAATCCAAAAGTGACACTTCTCTAGGGGTTCACATTCACTGAGTGCTCCATGGATAGAAGATGGACAATCTCATGTCAAGTGATTTATAAACTCCAAATCCTCACTAGAGCATCAGTTAAGAGTCAGTTCCAACTCAATAGCTATACATTTTATTTGCAATCTTTTGGAATTAGATTGACAGATCTTTTTGAAAATTGTCACTGAGTGGATTTGAACCATCAATCATTTTATTAGGAAACAAGCACTCAATGGTTTGCACTATTTATAGATCCTACAGAGATATTAAAAGAGGAAAAAAATACCCCTCCAGTCTAGATTTTGATATCATAAATTGTGCCACTAAAACGGGATGTTTGTGTGTCTATTTCTGTATCACTCACAATGAAACAAAAAATATTCCCTACTGATGTATTCTTCAGTTATTGTCTTTAGGAAACAAAGAATAATTGGGGGAAATGTACAAGTAATTAAGTAGACAGAGGTGAAGAATATTGACTTTGTGTTAATTGAATGAATATATCTAATTTCAGGTAAATTTTAGAGCACAAAAGCTTAAGACTTCCAATAAATTCATCAATTCCCAAGTTTTAACTTACTTAACAATCACACCATGAAAGTTTACAAAAACAAAGTTTAGTCTCTCCGAACAATAGCAAGAGTTTATAGAAAGAAATACACTTCAATGTTAACATTAAGAATATTAACATTGGAAAGAATATGTTCAAAGTAGAAAGTACACAATTTCATCCCTTTTCTGTTTCCATTACTCATATATCTTTGCTTTATTTTCTGTATCCTTTTTCATACCAAGGCTGCAAATGAGCATCATCAAATCATCTGCCTATTTTTTACCCCAAAATGGTAATAGTAATTCATGCATTTAGGAATAATAAATCCTTCAACAACAACTGTAAAACGAACAACTTCATCTTGGTATTTCCTTTTACATGTCTCCCTCCTCCTGTGCAATTGCTGCCTCTGAAAACTTCCTGGGGGTTAGCTACAAGTTGTTTCCAATTCCTTTATAACCAACAACAACAACAACGACATGGATCTGTGTAATACATACTTTTTATATTCAAAAATAGTATCAAACACTTTATATTTTTCAGTCTCATGTCAGATATAAATTATTAAGATGTGCCAGTAACCTTAAGTTCAACAATATGGAAACATGCCTGCGTATCTGCTGAAAACCCTAACTAGACAGTAGAGGTGACATGTTCCAAGTTACTTTGCAGATTTTACAAGTCATGTCACATTTTTCACAGAAGAAAAATGGGCATTTTCCTTTCCTTGTAATATACTGTCTATGAAAATCCACTAGACCATCAATTGTCTGTTGATTCTGACTCAGTGATACACAGCAAAGCCATCACATTTTAACCTATACACAGTCCTTAAGAAATATAAGTTACTGAATCCAAAATTTGCTCTAATGGTGCACAATTTTGATGAATTTAGCATTCTCATATCTAAGTGGGATATTATGTGAATAATCTGGCCAACAGTTAGGGATAGATCGATATTTGTTCCCATTCCCAAGAAAAATCATCCAACATAATGTGGAACCTATCAAATAATATCATTAAAATTAAATGCAAGCAAAATACTGCTGGGGATTATTTAAAAAATGGCTATAACAGTATCTATAAAGGAAATTGCCAGTTCAAGCAAGATTTAGAAGAGGTTGTGGTACCAGGAATATCATTACAGATGTCCATAGCATCCTGGCTGAAAGTAAAGAAAATCAGAAGATTATCTACTTATGCTTTATTGACTATGCAAAGGCAATTGTCTGTGTGGATCATAAAAAGTTATGACTAACATAGAGAAGAATGGGAATCCTAGAATACTTAATTGCCGTCATATGAAACCTATACCTGAACCAGGGGACTTCTGTAGCAACAGAGAAAGAAAACACTACAGTATTTAAAATTAACAAGGGAGTGCATCAGGATTATATTCTCACTTCATAACTATTCAATTTGTATACTGAACAAATTATTCAAGAACTGGACTCTAGGTGTCATCAGGATCAGAGGAAGACTCATCAATAACCTGTATTATTCAGATGACACAATCTTGCCTACTAAAAGTGAGGAGGCCTTGAAGTACTTGTTATAGAAGATCACAGAATACAGCCTTCAATAGTGATTGCATCTCAATGTTAAGAAAGTGATTCTTACGGCTGGACTGAGAGACAACATCATTATTGATGGAGAAAAGTTTGAAATTGTCAACAAATTCATCTTTCTTGGATCCACAATTAACATCCTTAGTACCTGCAAACAGGAAATCAGGACACATGTTGCACTGAGAAAGTCATTAGTTAACGATCACTCCAAATTTTTGAGTAGTAATGATGTCAGTTGAGGGTGCATCTGATTCAGTCCATAGTCCTTCTGATCATTTACTATGCATTGGAAAGCTAGACAATGAATAAGAATTACAAAAGAAGAACTGATATCTTTGAGCCATGAGGTTGGAAAAGAGCACTGAACATTCCATGGACTACCAGAAGAACAAACAAGTATATCTTGGAGAGAGAGCAGCCAGAGTGTACTTTAGAGGTAAGAATGATGAGGCTTCACTTCACATACTTCAGGCATGTTTCTAGGAGAGGTTATTTCTTGGAGAGCAACATGATGTTTAGAAAGATTGAGATACAGTCAAGGAGAGGGTGACCCTTGACCAGGTGCACTCACATGGTAACTGCCACAATGAGCTCCAACGTTCAAGGATATGTGAGGATGCCACGGGATCTGTTGTTGCTATGGTTTGTATTCATCTTGGATGCACTTAACAACAACAACAACATGGAAAATGTTCAAAACAACTGTATGATATCATCTCACCCCCAGAGCAATAACATTAGACAGGTCAGCAAACAATAAATGCCTGTGTGGTTGTGGAGAGATTGAAACCCTTATTCACTGTTGGAGGGAAAGTAAAATGGTACAACCACTATGGAAGAAAGTCAAGAGCTTTCTCAAAAAGTTGGAAATAGACATACAATTCGACCCAGCAATTCCAGTACTAGGCATATACTATGAAGAAACCAGAGCCACAACTCAAACAGATGTATGCACACCCATGTTTACTGTTGCATTATTCACAATAGCAATGAGATAGAAGCAAGCCCAGGGTCCATAAATAAGCAAATAGGCAAAAAAAACCAACAACAACTATGATACATCCACAGAATTGAATTTTCCAAAGCATATAAAACAATGAACTTGTAAAAGATTACACCACATGGGGATCCTTGAGGACATAATGCTAAGTAAATTATCTCAGTCAAAAGGACAATACTGCATAACACCACTCTTATAAAATTGGACAGAACTGGGAGATTAGGGAGGGAATGGGGAAAGAGTAGATAGATAATGAACACTGCATTAGAACAGATGAGGGGAAAACTGTATAAAATGATTGTAAGATTATGCATTATATGTACGAGAAAATCTTGAACGAAGGGAGCTTTGCCGGGTGAGCTAGCGGTGGATGGAAAGAAGAAAATGTGCAGCAATGAATAAATAAAATAATTTAAAAAACCAATACAGAAAAAGATCTCCTGCCACAGATTGTAGAATTTAAATGAGATACGCTGTAAGAATGTTCATTCAGCTCTCCTCACAGTTACTTTTGATTTTTCTAACGGCTTGATCATTACAAAGGCTGAAGAAGAAAAGACCAAGATGGATGTCAGATGAGACTCTGAATATTGCATTAGGGCGCTAAGAAGCCAAAGCTAAAGGAAGGAACCAAGAAATCAAAGAGCTAAACAGAAGATTTCAAAAGGCAGCTCAGGATGACAAAGCAAGACACTATAATGAAATGTGCAGAGACCTGGAGTCAGAAAATCAAAAGGACCAAACTCGCTCAGCATTTCTTAAGCTGAAGGAGTTGAAAAACAAATTCAAATCAGGAGTGCCAATACTCAAGGATACTTTGGCTAGAATGTTAAATGATCTAGGAAGCATTTAAAAGAAGATGGAAGTAGTACACAGTCACTGTATCAGAAGGAATTGGCTGACATAGAAGAATTTCATGAAATAACATATGAGCAAGAGCCTGTGGTGATAAAGGAGGATGTCCAAGTTGCTCTGAAGTAATTGGCAAAAAACAAGGCTCCAGGAGTTGATGGCATACCAATTGACATATTTTAACAATCAGACACTACCCTGAATGTGCTCATTAAGTTGTGACAGGAAATCTGGAGGACAGCCACCTGGCCAACTAACTGGAAAAGATCTATATTTGTTCCCATTTCAAAGAAAGATGACCCAAAAGAGTGTGGAAATTATTGAAAAATATGACATGCAAGCAAGATTCTGCTAAAAAATTATCCAAAAACATTTGGAACAATATATCAACAGAGAACTGCCAGATGTGCAGGCTGGGTTTATAAGAGGTCATGTTACTAGGAATATTATAGCTAATGTTAGATGGACCTTGGCAGAAGCAGAGAATACCAGAAGAATGTCTATTTGTTTTTCATTGACTATGCAAAGGCATTTGACTGTGTGGATCAAAATAAACTGGCTGACGCTGAGAAGAATGTGAAACCTATACTTGGACAAAGAGTCAGTCATCAGAACAGAGCAAGGAGACACTGCATGTTTCAGAATTGGGAAGGATGTATGCCAGGGATATGTCCTGTCTCCATACCTTTTCAACCTGTATGCAGAATAGATTATCTGGGAGACTGTGCTCTATGCGGAGAAGTGTGGTGTCAGGATTGATGGAAGATCTATCAGCAATCTGCATTATGCAGATGATACAACCGTGCTTGCTGAAACTGAGGAGAACCTGAAGCGCTTGCTGCAGAAGGTCAAGGACTGCAGCCTCCTATATGGATTGAAGCTCAACATCAAAAAAACAAAGATTCTCACCACTGGGCCAATTGGCAGCATCAGTACGGATGGTGAAGAGGTTGAGATAGTTAATAGTTTTACTTTGCTTAGATCCACAATCAACACTCTTGGTAACAGCAGCCAAGAAATCAAGAGATGAATCGCATAGGGAAAGTCAGCTGTGAGGGACCTCTCAAGAGTACTGAAGAAAAATGACATAAGGCTGGAGACTAAGGGGTGCCTGATCCAGGCTATAGTCTTTGAAATTACATGCTATGCATCAGAGAGTTGGACAGTGACTAGGGATGATAGAAAGAGAATTGATGCCTTTGAGCTGTGGTGTTAGAGAAGAGTGTTGAATATACCATGGACTGCTAGGAGAAGAAACAGGTTTGTCCTGGAGAAAGTCAAGTGAGAGTGCTCCTTGGAGTCAAGGATTGTGAAGTTTCATCTGACATACTGTGGGCATGTTGCCAGGAGGGACTGGTCCTTGGAGAGGGACAACATGTTTGGGAGAGCAGAGAGATGACACAGGAGAGGAAAACCCTTAATGAGATGGATCAATTCTGTGATTGGAATGGTTGGAATGAGTGTGTTTCAAATGGTGAGGCTGGCACAGGAGAGAGCAGTGTTTAGGGCTCTTGTTCATAGGGTCGCTATGACTCTCAAGTGACTTTATGACACATAACAACAACAACAATAGCTGGATGTCAAAATGTTTGTTGTTGTTATGTGCTGTCGAGTCGCTTGCAACTCATAGTGATCCTATGTACAACAGCCCTAAACTCCGCTCTGCCCTGTGCCAATCGCACTGTCTCTGACACTCCCATCCCAATTATCCCAGTCACTGAATCAATCCACCT
>NW_006399857.1:3478033-3479641 GCF_000299155.1 Elephantulus edwardii
TCAGTTTCAGCAAGCAGGGTTGTGTCATCCGCATAATGCAGATTGTTGATAAATCGTCCACCAATCTGACCCCCATTTCTCCTCATAGAGCCCAGCCTCCCAGATGTCAAGATACTATCCTTTAAAAAGCAGAATTTAGTTTAAATATTCATATGTCTAATATAAGTGAAATTATTGATCCAGCTATTTCTAATAACATATGACCCCTAAATTCAGTCAAGTTATGTAAAAAAGTTTGTGGACAACATGCACTTAATATGCAGTTTATCTAAAGTTTTACTATCACCGTCACAATTTTCGCATATGTTTGGGGATAAGGGTAGTCAATACTATACCATTGCTCACAGTTTTTAGAAAGAAGATATTTTGAAGATATATTTTCTGACAAGGACCTGGCAACATATGGAATGCCTTATTCCCTTGTCACCTCTTTGCACACAGGCAATCAGAAACACTTGTTTTCACCTTTAGCTGAGAATGGAAATATTCCAAATTTGCAAATAAGAAAAATAAGGCTAAAAAGTCTTTTCTAGTAGTACATTTAATGAAAGATGTAGCTAGCAAGACAAAATCTCTTTTACAGACTAAACAAGATTTTTTTTTTTAATCTTTACAGTACAAAGAAAAAAATTCTACAGGAGTTATCTACCTTAAGTTAATCACTTTTCTGTATATTTGTTTTTGCCTGTATAACAGGGAAAAAGACTAATTGAAAGGCAATGTTTAAGTTAGTACTGAAAATAGCAATGTAAGGAAAAAAAATATGTGTTCAACAGAAAGGAAAACTCTTTAACTATCATTCAATCAAATGTCAGAAGTGCCATCTAAATACTTATGACCCTATTTCTCATTAGGAAAAGGTAGATTTAAAATTTATTTCAGTTGTTAACCTATATACGAATAGCACTAAAAATATCCAGTGGTTCCTGGAAGTTCTATAATCTCAATATACATAATGTTTCTTCAGAACCATTTTACTCAGATGTTGTGTCACTGTTACCCTCCAGCATGAGCAAAAAAATAGGAGAGAATTAAATATGAGGGGTGGGGGGGCTTGGAAGGTGAGATTATTTTTAAAAGTAAAGAGATATTTCTCTCCAATGAAAGCCCCTTCCAGGGTTTTCAGGGCCAGTAAATCAATCAGTGTGTTGTCTCTTGTCACAATTCTGATGTTCACTCATGCCTATCACTGACTTGAATTTTAAATGTTCTCCTGTGTGTTTTTATAACTGCATCCAACTGAATTTTCCTTCATTTGTCATCTCTCTCTTATGAATCTAAATTGTACACTGTCACTGAATCATCTTTATTTTCTCAATGTGTTTGATTCCTTCCTATTATCAAGTGTTCTGTCCATGGCATCCTTAAGTATTACAGCTTGAAGCATGAATTTGTTCTTCAGTTAATTCAGCTTAAGAAATACCAAACAAGTTTGGCCCTTTTGATTTTCTGATTCCAGATTTTTGAATATTTCATTGTAATATTTGGACCTGACCTCCCACACTGCCCTTTAAAATCTTCTGTTTGGCTCCTTGACGTCTTGATTTCTTCCCTTTGCTTTGACTTCTCAATATTCTATACTATATTCAGAGTCTCTTTTAATATCCA
>NW_006399857.1:3479741-3483928 GCF_000299155.1 Elephantulus edwardii
TTATACTATTAAAAAAATTCTTACCTCCAAGGAGTAGCTCAGTTTCACCCTCTCCCGGAAATACTTGTTTGTTCCTGAAATAGTACATGGTATGTTTAATGCTATTCTCCAGCACTCAAAGGCACTGATTCTTTTTCTTTTATCCTTAGTCATTTTCCAGCTGTCTGATGCATAGAAAGTAATTGCTGAAACAACATTTGGATCAAGTGTATCTTAGTCTCTAGACTAACATTATTGTTCTTCAGCACTCTACAAAGGGCCCGACAACAGATTTTCCCAAATACAATTCATGTTTTGATTTCTTGATTGCTAGTACCAAGAGTGTCAATGATGGGACCAAGTAATCTGAAATTGTTAACAATCTCAATCTTTTCTCCATTTATCATGATGTTGCTAATTAACTCAGTGGTGAGAATCTTTTTTTTTCCTTGACATTGAGCTTCAATCCATGTTGAAGGCTGCAGTCTTTGATCTTCTGCAGCTAATGCCTCAGGTCCTCCTCATTTTCAGCAAGCAAGGTCATCTACACAATGAAAGATGTTAATAAGTTTTCCTTACATTTTATCCAGCCTCCTGAATGATCAATACCACATATAGATTGAATATGTATGGAGATGGGATGTAGTCCTGGTGTACACCTTTCCTAATTTTGAACCATGTAATGTTCCCTTGCTCTGTTCTGATTACTGCTTCCCGATTTAAGTATAGGTTTCACATGAGCACAGTTAAGTGTTTTGGGATTCTCATTCTTCTTAAAGTTAGCCACAAGTTGTTGTGACTGACACAATAAAAAGGCTTTGTACAGTCAATGAAACACAGATAGACATTTATCTGGTACTCTCTGCTTTCAGCTGAGATCCATTTTATATTGGCTATAATGTCTCTAGTGCTGTATCCTCTTCTAAACCCTCCTTGCACATCTGGCAGTTCTCTTTTGATATACTAGTTGATTTTTTATAATATTCAGCAGAATCTTGCTTGTGTCTGATATTAATGATATTATTTGATAATTTCCACATTCTTTTAGCTTAACTTTTTTTAGGAATGGAAATAAATATGCATCACTTGCAGTCATTTGGCCAGGAAGCTGTCCTTCAGATTTCTTGGCATAACCTAATGAAAGTGTCCAGGACAACTTCTGTTTGTTGAAACATAGCAATTGATGTGTCATCAGTTCCTGAGTGCTTGATTTTTGCAAGTTGCTTCAGAGCAGGTTTAAGGTCCTCCTTTACCATCATTGCCTTTTGATCACATGTTGTTTCATAAAATTCTTCTGTGTCATCCAAATGGTTTTTTTTTGTATGGTGATTCAGCATACTCCTTCTATCTTTCTTTTTTATGCTACCTGGGTTATTCAATATTCTGCCCACAACATGCATAAGTTATTGCAACTCAACAGAAATGAGTTGACACTTATAGTAATAATTTCAATAGTATTATGAAATTAACTGTGCCAAATAGTTTTATCATATAATCCTATCAGTTTAAGCTGAAGGAACTGAAAAACAAATTAAAGCTTCAAGTTGCAACACTTAAGAATGCTTTGGGAAAAATATTAAACGATTCAGGAAGCATTAAAAGAAGATGGAAGGAGTATAGAGAGTGTACCAAAATGAATAGCTGGACACAGAAGTATTTCACGAAACAACATATGAGCAAGAGCCTGTGGTGATGAAGGAAGAAGTTCAAGTTGCTCTGACAGAATTGGCAAAAGACAAAGCCCCAGGAATTGACGGCATACAAATTGGCATATTTCAACAAAAAGACACTTACCTGTATGTGCTCACCAAGTTGTACCAAGAAGTTTCGAGGACAACCAATTGGCCAACTGATTGGAAAAGATCTCTACATGTATCTATTCCAAAGATAGGTGACCAGACACAGTGCAGAACTGTCGAACAGTATCATTAATCTCATATGCAAGTAAGATTCTGCTGAAAATTTTCCCCAAACAGAGAACTGCCAGAAGTACAGGCTGGGTTTAGAAGAGGCCGTGATACTGGAGATGTTATAACTAATGTTAGATGGATCTTGGCTGAAAGAAGAGAGTACTAGAGAAATGTACTGTGGCTAACTCTGAGAAGACGGGGAATCTCAGAATACTTGATTGTGCTTATGTGAAACTTACACTGAAACCAGGAGGCAGTTGTTAGAACAGAACAAAGAAACACTGCATGGTCCAAAATCGCGAAGGGTTGTGTCCATGATGGATGTGTCCTATTTTCATACCTTTTCAATTTATTTGCAGAACAGATCATATGGGACTCTGGGTTCTATGAGGAGGAGTGTGGCATCAGAATTGGAGGGAGATTCATCAACAACCTGCGTTATGCAGATGACACAACCCTGCTTGCTGAAACTGAGGAGGACCTGAAGTGCTTACTACAGAAAGTCAAGGACTGCAGCCTTCAGTATGGATTGAAGCTCAACATCAAGAAAACAAAGATTCTAACTACGAGGCTAATTGGCAGTATCATGATAGACAACGAAGAGATAGAGATTGTTAACAGCTTTAGTTTGCTTGGCTCCACAATCAGCTCTCTTGGTAACTGTTGCCAGGAAACCAAAAGATAAATTGCATTGGAAAAGCCCTCTGTCCGGGACCTCTCCACAGTACTGAAGAGCAGCAAGTTCAGTTTGGAAACTAAAGTGAATCTGATCCAGGTCATGGTCTTCACAATCACTTGTTATGCATCAGAGAGTTGGACAATGACACTAGGGATGATAGAAAGAGAATTGATGCCTTTGAGCTATGATTCTGGAAAATAGTTCTAAATATACCTTGGAATGCCAAGACAACAAACAGGAGAGGGTGAAACCAGGCTGCTCCTTGGAGGCAAAAATTCTGAGGCTTCATCTGACATACTTTGGACATGTTGCAAGGAGGGACCAGTCCTTGGAGAGGGACATCATGCTTGGAAGATTGGAGGGATGGTGCAAGGGAGGAATACCCTCGATGAGATGGATTGATTCAGTGACTCTGTAGTGAAGGTAGGTGTGTTAGAGACAATAAGGTTAGCACAAGATAGAGTAGGGTTTAGTGCTGTTGTACATAGGGTCGCTATGAGCCACAAGGGACTCAATGACACATAACACCACCACCAACAACAATTATTGTCAAGAAAAAGTATTAATTATTTCTTAACACATGTCAGGATAATGATTAAAATTGGAAAAATTCAAGGACTGAATTGGGTGTGGAAAAATATAGGGAAAATGAATAAATTATGTCATTTCTAGCCCAAGGGTTTCAATAAAGAATTATCATTAGAATGGCAAAGGAGGGGAAGATCCTCATCCAGGTCAGTTGACATAGTCACTGCAGCAATGGTCAGAGATTATGAGAATGGGACAGGATAGGACAGGGTTCAAATCTGTTTTTCATCTGATCTTTATGAGTCATACTTGATTTGATGGTGTATTACAGCAACAACATTCAGAGTAGCAATATCTATATAGAAATAATGATAGTTCTTTAAGGAAACTCTGGTAACTTAGTGGTAAGGAGTTGCACTCACAACTAAAAGGCATATGGCTCAAATGCAGTAGCTTTTACGTAGGAGAAAGTTGGGCTATCTCTTTCCGTGTAATTTACTGTCACTGAAAACTTGCTAGAGTGTCAGCTATGAGTTGGTTCTGGCTCCTCTTTATATAACAACAATAACATAGCTCTTGAAAGTTATCTTGAATTGAGGAAAGATTAGAGGGATGCAAGCAATACGTAAACGTAGAAAGGGGGAACTAGCTAATAGAGTTGGAGGGTGAAGTAGGATACAGCATGAGCAAAATAGGAGAGAACAAAATAAATGAAAAAGACAGAAGAAGTTTCTATTTTTATAAAAAAGAGAAATATCTCTGTAATGTTGAATGGTTGAATGTGAAGAAGATGTTCAAATTTTCAAAAAATATTTTTATCGTTTTTTATTGTTTCTAACACTATTAAGATTTTCCATGTAAAACATCAGGCATATTTTATGGTTGTAATTGACATACATACATAGGGTTTTCAGAGGCCTGCTATTTCAGAAGTGGATGGCCAATCCTTCTTCCTAGTCTGTCTTAATGTGAATGTTCAGATTAAGAGAAGTATTAGACAGACCAGCAAGTTAAAGGTATATCCCTTCTTGCGGAGTTAACTTTAGTGTCAGTGTTGTCCCTGCCTTTCTCACATGCACCTTTATGTACTT
>NW_006399857.1:3484613-3486379 GCF_000299155.1 Elephantulus edwardii
TGGATTGATTCAGTGACTGGGATAATTGGGATGGGAGTGTCAGAGACAATGCGATTGGCTCAGGACAGAGTGGAGTTTAGGGCTGTTGTACATAGGGTCGTTCTGAGTCGCAGGCGACTCGACGGCACATAACAACAACAACAACAACAATTGACATAGTGAACGGGTTTTAATGTTTGTTTGTTTTTATTTTCGTTCTTTTTAAAACTTGGACACAAAATCAGTGATCATAAAAATAGCAATCAAGAAACTAAGTGATATATTACACTGGGAAAATCTGCTGGAAAAGACCTCTTTAGAGAGTTTAGAAGCAAAGATGCCACTTTGAGGACTGTGGTATATTTTACTTAAGCTGTAATGTTTTCAGCCCCCTCACATGCATGGGAGAGTTGGAGACTGAATAGGGAAGCCCAGAGAAAAATTGATGCCTTTGACTTGTGTGTTGGTGACAAGGACTGGGGGAAAACACAACCACCAAAAAAATACACAAAACACAAAAGTAACCAAACCTATCTTGAAATAATTAAAGTGAGAATATTCCTTAAAAATGAGAAAAAGAACATATAAATGAAATGGATATCAATTGTGACTGCCACAACTGGTTGTGAAGATGGCATAGTATCATAATTTTGTTCTATGATCTATAGCGTAACTATTTGTCCAAAGCACTTAATAACAATAGCAGTGATGAGTTTCAAAGTAATCAGACCAATAAGAGTCCAGTCATAAACCCAGGGATATTGATAATTTTTTAAGAGAAAGTTTTAATGATAAGAGAGTTAGCTATCTTATAAGCCACATTTATTTTGATTACTTCTACACTGTTGCGAAAGGTGACTTTGGCATTTCTTCCAGCTGTACTTTTTTAATTATGATTCAATGATTCATTTAAAACATGACTACTAACTATATAATAATAACTCAAATAAATTATAAAAAATGTCCCCAGGTAGCAATAATTTTGTTTTGGGACAAATGTTTCAAACAGATAGCTTTTATTACAGTTCTGAACGCACCCATTTAAAATTTGCCACTACATATACTTAATTGAAACTTAAATGTTAAAATGTCAAATTATTACCAAGTAAAACTGCTTAAAATTTTTAATCATTTGATTATCCTGCTAGAAAGCTTCAACAGGGAAAAAAGGGAAGCTACAGACTGAGAAAAAATATTCGGTAATGACATGTCTGGTAGTGGATTTATATCTAGAATTTATAGAATACTCGAGCACCACAAAAAGATAAAGGCAAACAATCCCATTGCAAAATGGGCACAGGAAATGAACAGACACTTCACCAAAGAAGACATTCAGATGGTGAACAAAATGTTAAAAATCCCTAGCTCTAAGAGAGATGCAAATCAAAACAAATATGAAATATCATCTCGATCTAGTAAGAAGAGCAAAATTTAAAAAGAACAGCAAATAAAAAATTCTGGGGAGTTTGTGGGGAACCTGGACTCCTTATTCACTGATGGTGGGAGTGTAAAATGCTGCAATCACTATGGAAGGCACAATGGCACTTTCTCAAAAAGTTGTAAATAGTTACACCATTTGACCCAGAAATTCCACTATTGGGAATATACCCCAAGGAAACCAGAACTGCCACCCAAGTAGATATATGCACACCCATGGGTATCATGGCTTTGCTTACAATAGCAAAGAGTTGGAAACAACCTAAATGCCCATCAACAAATGAATGGATAGGGAAACTGTGGTATATTCACTCAATGGAATACTATGCTACATTGAAAAAAAAAAAAAA
>NW_006399857.1:3487258-3499252 GCF_000299155.1 Elephantulus edwardii
CTTTTCAAGGAGAGGAGCAAATGGGGGGGGAGGGGTGGGCAAGGAGGAAAGTGTGCAACTATGAATAAATGGAAATCCAAAGTCTCTGTAAACTTTCATTTAAAAAAATTTGAAAAAAGATTGGAGGAAGACTCATCAACAGCCTACATTATGTTACGCAGACAATACAACTTTGCTCGCTGAAATTGAGGTGGACCTGAAAAGCTTGCTGCCGAAGGTCAAGGACTGTAGACTTCAGTATGGATTGAAGTTCAACATCAAGAAGACAAAGATTCTCAACACTGAGCCATTTGGCTGTACCATGATGGTTGGAGAAGAGATTGCAGTTAACAATTACAGCTTGCTCAGCTCCACATTCAATACCCTTGACTCCAGAAGTCATGAAATCAAAAGACAAATTGCATTAGGTAAACTGTCACAGACCTTTTCAGAGTACTGAGAACCAACGATGCCAGTCTAAAGACTAAAGTGTGCCTGATTCAGTCAATGGTCTTTGCAATTACTTGCGATCCACTGGAGAACTGAACAATGACAAAGGATGACAGAAGAAAAATTGGTATTTTTTTTAGTTGTGGTACTGGAGAGATACTTGAACATACCATGGACCACCAAGAAAACCTGTCTTGGAGAAGGTGAAACCAAGTTTCTCCTTGGAGACTAGGATTTTGAAGCTTTACCTCATATACTTTGGGGATGTGGCTAGAAGGGTTAGATCCTTGGAGAAGGGCACCATGCTCAGAAGGGTGGAGGACTCCAGATGAGAATTGGTAAAATAACTAGGTCAATCGGGGTAGATGTGTCAGAGTATGTGAGACTGGCTCAAGATAGGGCAGGCTTCAAAACTGTAGTACATAGGGTCACTATGGTTCTTTGAAGACTCAAAGGCACATAACAATAACAAAAACATGTCTGATAAGGGATTTACATCTAAAATTTATGAAATGGTTTAACACCTCAACAGGAAAAAGAGAACTCAATCACTAAATGAGATATAAATAGACTCTTCACTAATGAAGAAATTCAGAGAGCTAACAAACAAATGAAGGAATGTTGGAGATCCCTATGTATCTATCAGAGATATGTGAACTAAAACATTTAGGAGATATTATCTCATCCCAGGAAAAATCACAATGTTCAACAGGGTCACAAAACAAATACAAAAAAAGGTAACAAAAACAAAGATTGAAATTCTCCTTCACTGCTGATTGTTTTTATTTGCCATCAAGTGACCCATAGCTGACACAATGTACAGCAGTTCTGAAGTCTACCCTGTCCTGACTCAGTCTCACTGATTTCTACACACCAACCCCTGTTGCACCAATTACTGTATCCATCCATATAATTCAGGAATAGAGGGTCTTCCTCTCCTGCACTGTCCCTCCGCCTTTCTGAGCATGATGTCCTTCTCCAAGGACCAGTCCCACCTGTCCACATTCCCAAAATACTTGAGACAGAACTTCAAAATCAACCTAACCTCCAAGGATAAACTTGGCTTCACCCTCTCAAGAAATACCGATCTGCTTTCTTGGTGGCTCATAGTATGTTCAAACTTCTTCTCCAGCCCCACAACTCAAAGGCACTGATTCTTCTTCTATCATCCATCCTTAGTCATCTTCTAGTACTCTGATGCATAGCAAGTAATTGTGAAGACCATGGCTTGGATTGTTGTTGTTGTTGTTGTGTGCCGTCGAGTCGCTTGTGACTCATAGCGACCCTGTGTACAACAGCCCTAAACTCTGCTGTGTCTTGTGCCAATTACACTGTCTCTGACACTACCATCCGATTACCCGTCACTGAATCAATCCACCTCATAGAGGGCCTTTCCCTCCTGTGCTGTCCCTCCACCCTACTGAGCATGATGTCCTTCTCCAAGGACCGCTCTCTCCTTACAACATGTCTAAAGTATGTTAGACAATGGATTGGATTAGGTGCTCCTTACTGTCTAGACTGACATTATTGCTTTTTAGTACTCTGGAGGGGTTCCTTATAGCAGATTTTCCACGTGCAATTCATCTTTTGATTTTCTGGCTCTTGGAGCCAAGAGTGTTGTTTATGGGGCTGAGCAAGCTGTATTATTAACAACCTCAATCTTCTCTCCATTTATCATGGTGCTGTCAATTGGACCAATAGCAAGAATTGCTTTCCTCTTGATATTGAACTTCAATCCATATTGAAGGCTACAGTCCTTGACCTTCTGCAGCAAGTGCGTCAGGTCCACCTAAGTTTCACTAAGCAAGGTTGTGTCGTCTGCATAACATAGGTTATTGATGAGTCTTCCTTCAATCCTAAGGCCACATTCTTCCTAATAAAGCCCAGTTTCCCAAATGATCTGTTCTGCATCTAGATTGAAAAGGTATGGAGACAAGATGCTTCCCTGACACTCCTTTCCTGATTTTGAACCATGTAGTGTTTCCTTTTATGCAACAAACAAATGAGTAGGAAAATCACGATACATCCAAGTACTCGAATATTATGTGAAAAGTAATGAATTTGTAAAACATTAAACAACATGAGTGAGTTTAGAATTATTGTTCTGAGTGAAATATCTGAGTCACAAAACAAGAAATAATACATTATACCACTGTTACAAAAAGAAGATAGACAGCGGGAGTGAAGTTCAGGGAAATCATAGATAGATCATGAAAACTATACTGGATTGAGAGAAGAGAGGAAGTATCTGATTACACAGGGATTATTACACATTGTGGATGTGGCAACTGACAATCTGGAGCAAGACCAGCATTGCAAAGTGAATTGAAGAAGAGGGGTTTAGGAAAATATCTATCAATCAATGAACAAAAAACCTATCCTTACCATTAAATCTTGCTAAAATCATACTTAAAAACTAACAGCTCATTTCTTATCATAAAAATATCAACAATTTACTTGAAAAATTGACCGAGAAAGGAGAAAAAACAAATACATAATATACAATGTACAGCCTCAGAAACCCAATGGAAGTCAATTTTAAGTCATTTCTGACCAACTTTAAGAAATGGATATGAGTGAGTGACAATTATGTATTAAGTGGATTGTGTAGAAAGAGATTGCTAATTTAGAAAGATTTGACCTTTGAGTTAGCAGCACAGCTCCTTAAAGACAAGAACACCAAAGCAACGAAATTGAGAGCACTAATGGACTCATACAACCATTAAATCAACAAAAATAACTTAAAAATAATTTTATACAAAGATTATATAACTCAGGAAAAAAACCAACAATATTTTGAAACCCATTTTGGTAGGCACAAAGGAACCCGTGATTCCCATGGACCATCAAGAAAACAAATAGGTCTGTCTTGAAGAGAATGAAACCAAATTCTCTTTGGAGGCTAGGATATTGAAGCTCCATCTCACATACTTTGGACATATGGCCAGGAATGACAGACCTTGGAAATGGACATGATTCTTGGAAGGGTGAAGAGACAGCCTGATGAGATGGATTGACACAGTAACTGGGGTAATGGGGGTAGGTGAGTCAGAATCAGTGAGACCGGTTCAGGACAGGGCAGATTTCAGAGCTGTTGTATGTAGGATTGCTATGAGTAGCAACAACAACAACAATCCTGGTACCTAAACATAAACAATCGTGGCTGAACATACTTTACAGACGCACTCTCATTCACTAGACATTGTCTGCAAAAGCATTATCTAATTAATATTCATCTCTAGACAAAGCCCTAAAAATACCCCTGTTGTATTAAATTTTAAGGTATATACAATAATTAATATTAACAAAAGGATACTTATTTACTACATCCATCAGAAAGTAGTGTTGTTAGCTGCCCCCAAGTCGAGTGTGATTCATAGTGACCCTATGAAAAAAATATGTGAACACTGTTTTATCCTGAGCTTTCCTCACATTTCCTGACACACAAGAGCCCTTTGCAGAAGTCTCTGGGTCAACCTACCTAGTTGAGGGTCTTCCTCTTCTTCACTGACCCTCCACCCATCTCAGCATTACGTTCTTCTTCAAGGAATAACCCTTCCTAGCAACATGCCGAAGAATGCTAGGCAAAGCCTCATCATTCTTGTCTCCAGAGAGCACTCCAAGATACTTGTTTATTCTCTCAACCAGCCATAGGATGTTCTGTGCTCTTTTCTGACACCACAGCTCAAAGGCTAATGTTGTGTACAGTCAAGTCAGAACCGACTGTAGCTGACCCTCAGGGGAGTTTTCAGAGTTATTTAATCACACGGGATGAGTTTGCCGATCCTTCTGCAGAGCATTTGGTGGATTCAAACCACATGCCTTAGAGATTGTAGCACAGTTTCTTATCACTAGGGACCAGTTCTATTAAATATGTTTTGATGTATATGGACTGTTTTTCTGTAATGTTTTTTAATTGAAAGATGCAGTATGTGCTATATATTAAGATGACCATTTGATTAACTAATATTACATATGAACTAAGCTAAATGTTCCAATTTATGTAAGAGTTTGATTTAAATACTGATATGAGAGATGTGAAACGTTAGAGGGATTCATCTCCCTGGGTTTGGCCAATTACACATATAAAGCATTCTTATGCCTAACGAAATTTTGAAATGATGAATAAAGTAGCATCTGCCCAACTTTGAAACTAAGAAGACAAGTAGGTGTAGAGAGTAGAATAAATGACAACTATACTTACAGAGGGGAAGGGGGAAACTGTAATTTAATTAAGAATACTATAATTAATGTTTATTAAATAAATGTGTATAGGTTATGGAATGAAAAGTAAATTTTCTTTGGAAAGATGACCCAAATTAAAAAAAAAAAATTTAATGTAGAAGAGTGGATGTGGGCAGTTGATAAAGCAACTAAATGCCAGCTGTTGGACAATCAGGAAATGTGGATGCTAAATTCTACAATAATAAAGGCCAGATTTTGATTAGCCACTTTTAATAAACTTGGTAATGAATGAGTCTTCGGAGTGTCCAGAAAAGACAACTATTTTGGTCACGTGAGATATACAAATGACGCAACTGAGTCATGATGTGGCTAAATTTTCTTATTATTGTGTACTATGGAGCCCCCTAATACTCACAGAGACTCTAGGGACAATAAATCTGAACCTTGTGGCTACCCTGTATCCTACTAACCATCTACGATAAACTGGAGACCGTAGTTAAGAGTTATGGTGTCATTCCATCTTGTTGACTGTCTTGCATTTTAGCCAATACCTTCAGTGAAGCTCACCTTTTCCCCTAAAATATAATTGGTTTTGATAAGATACTACTTTCTGAAGAAGTTATGCAGTTTATCTTCCACCTTCTTTTGATAAACCTGGATTATTCAAGATTTTTTTCCCATAGCATCCTTCTGTATTGCAACTTGAAGCTTACATTCATTTTTCTGTTCTTTCAGTTTGAGAAATGACAAGTGAGTTCTTCGCTTTTTTATATTCATATTTGATTACAATCCTTAACTTTGTCTTTTGGGGCTGCACTTTGAAATCTCCTGTTCATCACTTGTATTTCACTGTCCCCCCCTTTATTTTCTCATCTATATTTTAGTGCCATCTTCATAATTTCTTCGACATTCATCATGTTCTTTCCTTTCTCCCATGTCTTTGTAGTGACCTTTTGATTTCTTCCTTAATAATATCCTTGATGTCATCCCACAACTCAGCTGATCTTCAATCATCAGTGTTGAGTACCTCAAACTTATTCTTGAGGTGGTTTTTAAATTCAAATGAGATTGTTAAATTCAAAATAAAGACTCAAGTCTCTATTTTTAGTTTGGTGGATTTTTTATATTTTATATAACTTCAGTATGAATTTGAAAATGAGTATTTGATGGTCAGTTACACAGTCAGCACCTCCTGACCTGATTTGAGTGCTGAATTTAAACATGTCCAATGATTTTTTTCCCTACAAATGTATTCACTGCGATTTATGCATAGTCTATCAGTGAGGTCCTTGGAGGGTCATTGCTGTGTTTTCAAAAACCAGTTTTATTGAGAAGATATGGTAAGAAAAGAACTCTTATACATTTTTGGTGGGATATTAAAATAGTACAATCATTCTGGAAGGCAGTGTAGCACTTCCTTATAAAAGCGGAACATAGAAATTCCGTATGACTCAGCTATTCCACTGCTTCTAATACTCGCTGAGAAAATGAGAACTGAGGCACAGAGACTTTTACACCAATGTTCACAGCAGCATTATTTACCATCGCAAGAACAAGGAAACAGCCCTAATGTCCAATCATAAATGAGTGGATTGAGAAATTATGGTAAATTCAAACAATGGAATATTACACAGCACTCAGGAGCAATGATTTTATAAATTATTATCTAATTTGGCAGGGACTGGAAAGCATTATTCTTAGTGAACTAACTCAGTCCCACGAAGACAAATATTGTAGAAAACCATTATTATAGAATGAGTATAAGGCAGAGGGGGTAGAAGCAGAGGGATGAGGATGTGCACGGAGAGGGGAGATTAATCATGAAGTTGTACAATTTGATGGGTGAGGGAGTGAGGGAAATTGAAAGAATCTGTTCTGGAAAACAACGTATTCGAATTTTGTAAAGAAACTAATACAATAAAAAAAGGTTTTTTTAATTAATTTATTCATTTGTAATTGTTGTTGTTGTTATGTGCCATCGAGTAGCTTGCAACTCATAGCGACCCTATGTACAAGAGCTCTATACACGCTTCTATTCTGTGCCAACTTAGCCATCTCAAATGCACTTATTCCCACCTCTCCAGTCACATCTCATCAAAGGTCTTCCTCTCCTTCGCAGCCCCTTCACTCTGCCAAACATGATGTCACTCTCCAAGGACCAGACCCTCCTTGCAACATGCCCAAAATATGTCAGCCAAAGCTTCAGAATCCTTGACTCCAGGGAACATTCTGGCTTCACCCTCTCCAGGACAAACCTGTTTGTTCTCCTAGCAGTCCATGCTATATTCAACACTCTTCTCCAGCACCACAGTTCAAAGGCATCAATTCTCTTTCTATCAATCCTATTCACTGTCCAACTCTCTGATGCACAGCACGTAATTGCAAAGACTATAGCCTGGATCAGGCGCACCTTAGTCTCCAGTCTGACATCGTTGCTCTTCAGTACTCTTGAGAGGTCCCTCACAGCCAACTTTCCCAATGCAATTCATCTCTTAATTTCCTGGCTGCTATTACCAAGAGTGTTGACTGTGGAGCCAAGTAAATTAAAACTGTTAACTATCTCAACCTCTTCACCATCCATACTGATGCTGCCAATTTGGCAAGTGGTTAGAATCTTTGTTTTCTTAATGTTGAGCTTCAGTCCCTATAGGAGGCTGTAGTCCTTGATCTTCTGCAGCAAGTGCTTCAGGTCCTCCTCAGTTTCAGCAAGCAGGGTTGCATCATCTGCATAACGCAGGTTGTTGATGATTCTTCCACCAATCTGATGCCACGTACATTTGTGATGAGTAAAGCAATAATTGTACAAAATTTGGTCGTTCTATCTATAGTGTTATTCTGGCCTGAAGTTCATAATTTTGGACTATCAATTACTTTTTTTAAAATTTGTTGTTTTTAGGTACTGTAGAGTCACCTGTCACTCACAGTGACCCTATGTTTAATAGCTCAGAAGCATGTCCTGTCCTGAGCCAGTCTCACTGACTCTGACTCACCTGTCACCTTTGCCCTGGTTACTGTCTCAATTAATCTCATATGAGGTCCTCCTCCCTTTCGAGCACGATGTCCATTTCCATGGATCGGTCCCTCCTGGCCACATGCCTAAAGTATGTGAGACAGAGTTTCAAAAGCCTACCTTCCATGTCAAAATTTGGTTTCATCCTCTCCAAGAAGTACCAATTTGCTTACTGAGTGATCCATGGTATGTTCAAGACTTTTCTCCAGCACCACAACTTAAAGGCATCAATTCTTCTATCATCCTTAGTTATTATTCAGCTCTCTGATGCATAGAAAGTAATTGTGTAGACCATGGACTGGATGAGGAACACCTTAGTCTCTAGACTGAAGTAATTGCTTCTCAGTACCCTGGAAAGGTCCTTGACAGGAGATTTACCTAATGCAATTCGTCTGTGGATTTCCTGACTGCTGGTGCCAAGAGTGTTGATTGTGGAGCTGAGCAAGCTGTAATTGTTAACAACCTCAATCTCTTCTCCATCCATCATAGTGCTGCCAATTGGCCTAGTGGTGAAAATCTTTGTCTTCTTGATGTTCAACTTCAATCATATTGGAAACGGAAGTCCTTCACCTTCTTCACCAAGCACTTCAACTCTGCCTTAGTTTCAGCAAGTGAATCAGTGTCATTTGCATAATGTATGTTGTTGGTGAGTCTTCTTCCAATCCTGACAATACATTCCTCCTCAAAATCCCCAGTCTCCTAAATGATTTATTGTGCATATAGATTGAAATGGGATGGAGAGAGGATATATCCCTAATGTATTCCCTTCCTTAATTTGGACCATGTAGTGTTTTTCTGCTCTGTTCTGAGGAATACAGCTTGGTCCAAGTATAGGATACTCATAAGCACAATCAAGAGTTCTAGGATCCCTATTCTCCTCAAAGTTAATCACAATTTGTTGTGATCCACACAGTCAAATGCTTTCATGTAGTCAATGAAACACAGATAGATATCCCTCTGTTACTCTGTTTTCTATCAAGATCCATCTGATATTGGTGATAATGTCTCTAGTGCCATGGCCTCTTCTAAACCCAGCTTGTATTTCTGGTAGTTCTCTGTCAATGACTGTTTTAGTCATTTCTAGATAATCTTAGCACTATTTTGCTTGTATGTGATATGAATAATATTGGACAATAATTTGCACACTGTTTTGGCCACCTTTTTTTTGAATGAGGATAAAAATGAATCTCTTCCAGTCAGTTGACCAGGTATTTGTCCTTCAGATTTTTATTTTATACTGGTTTGCTTACAAAGTTAGTATGCACTGTTTTTCACACGGGATCTCTTCTATTTCTTTTATCATCCCCTCCTTCCACTCATCATATCATGCTACCCTAGGATTAACCATCCTTCCACCCTCATTCTTACCCCTCTACTCTTCCCCTACCTGCCTTAGACCCACATAGTCATTCTACAGTAATTGTCTAACACAGTATTTGTCCTTATGGGACTGAATTATTTCACTTAGCATAATGCTCTCCAGTCTCTCCCAAGTTAAGCAGTAATTTACAAAACCATTGCTTCTGTATGCTGCATAGTATTGCATCTTGTGAATCAATCCATTCTATTTTGTTTGGACATTCGGGCTGCTCCCAAACACTGCTATGGTGAGTAATGCTGTTTTGAATATTGATGGACACATCTCCATTTGTGCCTCAGTTATCATTTCCTTAAAGTATATTCCAAACAATGGAATACCTGGGTCATATGAATTTCTATGTTCAGCTTTTCAAGAAAATGCCAAACTTATTGCTCAAATTATAGAATGGTGATATTAGTCAATCCCCTTTTAGATTTACTGACACACCTCATTTAAGTGTTCATGCCCAAATGTGGAAAAATCAAGGGCAATGGTCTAGAAAAATAATTTTAAACAATAAACTCACTACATTAAAATTATACATTCTGCAAGATTGAGTGGGATGGCTGTACATATTAATAAATGTTCATTGACTTTTGCAAGTTTGGTTGTTGTTCTTTTTTTTAATTTATTTGCATAGACTCAGAAATGAGATGGTTATGAGTTAAAGAACAAATCCTTATTACTATTGAGAGAGATTTGGAATTGATAGCATTTTTAAATTGTATTCATGTTGTTGTTGTTGTTATTTTGTGCTGACCAGATGACTGCAACTCACAATTACCCTATGTATAACTGCTCTGAACCCTGCCCTATCTTGAGCCAGTTTCACTGATTCCAACACTCCTACCCCCATTACCTCAATTACTGTGACAATCTAAATGGGAGGATGGATTAATAATATTGAGGATTGTAGTTGTTATGTGACATCACCTGTGACTCATAGTGACTTTATGAACCACATCTCTAAGCTTTACCCTATCCTGAGCCAATCTCATCATATTGAACAGACACAATCTAACTTCTACAGTCAGAGAGTCATTCCATTTCATCCAGGATCATCTTCTCCTGTGCTACCCCTCCACCATTCCAATCACGATGTTATTCTCCATGGCTGGTCCCTTCTGTCCATATGCCCAAAGTATGGAAGACAGCTTCAAAATTTTAGCATCCAAGGAGAAATTTGATTTTACCCTGTCCATGACAGACCTATTTGTTGAAACATGGTGGCCCATGGTATGTTCAGTACTTCAGCAGCATAACTCAAAGGTATCCAGTCTTCTTCTGTCATCCTTAGTCTACTTTTAAGACTATTAAATCACAATTTAATGTTTCTATGGTTCTTGTGGCCTAGTAGTTAGAAATTGCACTGCAAATCCAAAGTCAAGCAGTTTGAATCTATCAGCTCCTCTGTGGGAGAAAGATGGATAATCTCCTCCCATGAGATTAACTGCATCTGAAAACCTTCTGGAGGGTATATTATGAGTTAGTTCTGAATTGAAGGTACACAAAACTCAGAGAGTATTCCAAAGAAATGATGAGAATAGTACAGGGGTGTATGCCCGGGATGTGTCCTGTCTTCCTATCTTTTCAATCTATATGCAGAATAGATCATCAAGGAGCCTGGATTCTATGAGAAGAAGTGTGACCTCAGGATTGGAAGAAGACTCATCAACAACCTGCATTATTCAGATGACACAACCCTGCTTGCTGACACTTAGGAGGATCTGAAGTGTTTGCTGCAGAAGGTCAAGGATCATTGCCTTCAATATGGATTGAAACTCAACATCAAGAAAATAAAGATTCTTACTACGGGCTGATTGGCAACATCATGATCGATGGTGAAGAGACTGAGATTGTTAACAACTTTAGTTTGCTTGGCTCCACAATCAACACTCTTGGTACCAGCAGCCAGGAAATCAAAAGATGAATTGCATTCGGAAAGTCTATGGTCAGGTACCTCTTCAGAGTACTGAAGAACAAAAATGTCAGTATGGATACTAAGGTGTGCCTGATTCAGGGTCATAGTCTTTGCAAGTATTTGCTGAGCATAAGAAAGCTGGGCAATGACTAAGGATGATAGAAGGAGAATGAATGTCCTTGAACTGTGGTGCTGGAGAAGAATATCGAACATCATTGACTGCCAAGAGAATAAACAGGTTCTTCCTGGAGAGGGTTGAAACCAAGCTGCTCCTTGAAGGCATGGATTCTGAGGCTTTGTCTGATATATCTTCTACATGTTACAAAGAAGCGCCAATCCTTGTTTGGAAGGGTGGAAGTATAGCACAAGAGGGGAAACCCTCAGTAAGATAGATTGACTCAGTGGCTTGGGTAATGAGGGTATGTGTGACAGAAACAACCAGGTTGGCACAGGATAGAGCAGGTTTCAGGGCCATTTTACATAGAGTCACTCTGAGTTGGAACTGACTGGACGGAATATAACAACAACATGTAAAACAGGACTTAAAAAGAAATAATATCTCTAAAGATGGTATAAGGAGTAAAAATTGAAGGAAAGGTCAAGTCTGAGAAATATAAAGTTGTTACTATGAATAGGTGAGTTCGCACATAAATAGTTTGAAGTTCAGCAATATTTATTCATAAAACCACATGTCATGGAGTTCAGTTTTTGTGTTAGATGTAAGCAACATATTTTTTCTGATATTTATGTGTATCAGTTATATAGAATTTTATTATATACTACTTTCTATGTGCATCTTAAAGTCACACATTATCAGTGATTGTATTTTGTGCAAATGTACATGGTAGTATTAAGCACTTAAGTCAAGACCTAAGTAAAAATAAAATCGTCTTAAGTTACTGGACATCAAATATTTCATTAGAGACTACAGAAACTGGTGAGGCAATTCAAGTTTAAATGACTTGAATTTTTTATAAATTACTTTTTGGACGAAAATATCTCTTGATGTTTTAAAAATAGTATCTACATAAGGAAACATTTATTATTACAACTTAAAATAAATTATTTCATTTTTCTTACATTAAGATA
>NW_006399857.1:3499475-3501647 GCF_000299155.1 Elephantulus edwardii
TAGCAAAGAATATTTGGCATCCCTTTAAGTTTTACTCCTTCAGAGTATCTCCTTGTAAAGATTTATTATTAGCATATTGACAGACTGTATCTAATATATACTTGTGATTTGTGGCCAGCTTAATAACTTTCAACTTTCTTCTTACCTGGCCCCCAAAATTACTTAAATTATAACATTTTTATTCCAGACTATAAATTTATGCATCTTTCTTTTGAGTCAACAAGATATAGAAATCCCTAAGGATGAATGAATAGTGTTAAACCTAAATGAATATTTTTTCTCTAAATATATTTCATATACTACGATTACCATACAGAGTTTAAATCATGATAAATTGAGGCAGAATTTTAATAAGACATAGAAGAAATTATTCAGGACACATCCTATGTATATTCAATTATTTAATTTGTCACATATGAGTCACAAAGTCAGGAATGGCCTACACTGCAATAAAATAAAGTGTCATCTTAATCGTATTAATAAACTAGGTGTTCTCAATCACTGACTTGTTTAAAATACATTTTCAATTCCAAACAGTTTACTAAATGAACAGATTAAAATCATTCAGCCTTGGTATATTTAGGATATGATATATAACACTGTTTACTTCCCAAGCACCAGGTATATATTTTCTTACCAATCAATATAGTTTACAAATATCATTACTTTGACAATAAAAACAACATGCAATTATGTTAACTTCCCAAGAACCAGGTATATATTTTCTCATCAATTAAAATAGTTTACAAATATAAATTAGTACGTGAATATTTAGCATAGGATCGGTTCAAGAATTGGACTTTCAGAAGGGATGAAAAACAGAACGTGTATATATTCAAATTTGCTATTAATAGGCAAATTTTTCTTGAGAATTGCAAAGATATTCTACTGCATATTGAAAAGTCATCAACCATAAAATTTAGAGAATTCATTCCAAAAGTCTTTCATTTATTTAGGTCAAATATATAAATATTATATAGTTGAAAGCTGTGTGGACGGTTAATAGTAATTAAAGTGGTTGTACTTGCTTGCTAACTGAAAGGTCAGCAGTTTGAATCCAGCAACTGCTTTATAAGAGATAGAGGTGGTGATCTATTTTGATAAAGTTTAAGGTCTCAGAAGCCTTCTGAGGTAGTTATACTCTGCTGTATAAGGAACTATGAGTAGAAATTAACCCAATAGAAGTTGTGGTGTTATTATTATGTACCATCAAGTCACCTATAACTGTTAGCAACCGTACTATGTATTATAGCTCTGAACTCTGCCCTATCCTGAGCCAGTCTCATTGTCTCTTACATACTTACCCCCATTACCCTAGTTATTGTGTAAATCCAGGTATTTCAAGGTCTTTCTCACATGTATAGTCCTTCAATCCTTCCAAGCTTGATGTCCTTCTGCAAGAGAAGGGTTCCTCTTGACCACTTACCCAAAGTATGTAAGACAGAGCTTTTTATTTTTTTTAATTCAAATATATTGTTCAACAAAAGATAAGAATATCAAAACAATAATTATTTTAAATAGAAGTTAATTTATTTTTTACTGAAGTGTAATAAAAAATAAAAATCCAAAAGAATAAAAGATTTCCTAAATATCTGTATAGAAATTCTTCAAGTTAACCAAATTAATACAATTGTGAACTAAGAGAACTCATAGACAAAGCACATATTTTTAATAAATTTCACAGCTTATTAATGATATAGGATAGTATATATTGGAACATATTTAAAATATTCTCAAAGTTTATTTCACATTGAAAGTATTTGGTGTAGCCCAATACCTTTAATCCAGAGAGTATAATACAAAGTATGGATACACTGTAGATAACTTGATCTCGAGTAATGCTCTTTCCTTTGGTATATATGTGTCTATCCTATGCTCTAATTCTTGTTATTTTGAAAATAATTTTATTTCTTAAGTTTACTTTTAGTATTTCTGATCATTCTTCCCAATAATAAGCCACTGTAACTGCTTGGATTTGGTTGCTACTTCAGTGTCCCAGGTAAGGTTTCTTCCAGTGCATTTTGAGTTCCAAGTCCTTACTTATTCAGCCTTATCAACATCTCACAGGACTACTAATGAATCACTGAAGACATAGTATGACCTTTTCATGCTTTTGGTGGTTTTTGGTTAATTACAGTATTCTGAGAGATCTATAAGGCATCAGTTGTTGTT
>NW_006399857.1:3501790-3515176 GCF_000299155.1 Elephantulus edwardii
TCATAAAGAGTCTTCCACTCCTACACTGTCCCTCTACTCTACCCAGCATGATGTCCCTCTCTAAAGACCTGTCTCTCCTTACGACATGTCCAAAGTATGTCAGACGAAGCCCCAGAATCCTTGCCTCCAAGGAGCAGCCTGGTTTAATCCTCTCTGGATGAATGTGTTTGTTTTCTTGGCAGCCCATGGTACATTCAATACACTTCTCTACAATACTGATAATGTAAAATATGTAACTGATGCCTATGTACAAAGGTATCAGTTACATGTTTTATATTATCAGTATTGTGTTAAACAAAAATATACAGTCCCCAAGAAATACATGTAGAGAGAGAAATAGTGATATTGTGATTGACATTTAGCCACTAGCCAAAAAGTCAGAAGTCTGACCTTATCAGCCTCTCCATAAGCAGGAGATGAAGCAATCTTCCAAAGAAATTAACAGCTTTGGACATCCTATGAATTAATTCTACTATAATCTACATTTTCTCTATATCTGAATAAGAATTAACTCAATGGGAATGGGATTTTGTTTTGTATATACACATATATAGAGCAAGGGAGGAATGGATGATAGAGAGGGAGGAAAAGAGAGAGAGGGGGAGAGAGAGACAGAAAGAGAGAGAGATGTCATTGTTATGTGCTGTCGAGTTGCCTGTGACTCATAAAGACTGGATGTACATCAGCCCTAAATCCTGCTCTAACCTGTCCCAATCTTATTGTCTCTGACACGCCTACACCATTACCCTAATCACTGAATCAATCCACCACATCAAAGATCTTCCTCTCCTGCATTGTCCCCCAAGCAAGACGTCCTTCTCCAAAGACTGATTCCTCCTTGCAACATATCCAAAGTATGTCAGAGGACGATTCAGAATAAGATAGTTTTTGTCAGTTATAATGAATTGATTCTGACTCACAGCAACCCTATGTACAAGTAATTACAGTTTTAACCAATTCTATATTATACCAGCCATTTGTTTGTGTGTGTGCATTCCAACTCATAGCAATCCCATGTGCTACAGAGCCTTGTCAATCACTTTTCAGTTCTATTGTTCATAGAATAGCTATAAATTCTGGTTAACTCAAAAGCATCTAAAAACAGAATAGAGTTAAACTGTTAAACTTCTCCACAGTTTTTCTTGAATTTACTTTTCATGACACAGGTTATGAGGTCTTTGGTAAGTAACATTACTGAAAATGTTTAAGACAGTAAGCTTTAGGGTAGTAGATGAAAGAAAACATTCTTTTCTGCTTGGAATATCTTGCGCTTTCTCTTTTGTAAACAAAATGTCATAGACACTTGAATTAGTCATTGTATCACTGTTTATAATACATAGAAATCTTCTAGAAAGAATTATAAGCAACATTGCTTAATATGTTAACCTTTTTAATTCAAATTCAATCACAAATTTTTGAAGCACAGTTACTCAAGGACAAGAGAATATTTTATTTCTTTTCATTTTCCAAATAATGAATGTCATTGTAGTTGTTATGTGACATCAAGCCGCTTGTGACTCATAGTGACCCTATGTACAACAGCTCTGAACTCTGACCTATTCTGAACCAACCTTACTGTCTCCAACACACCTACCCTCATTACTCCAGTCACAGATTCAATCCATCTCATAGAAAGTCTTCCTCTCCAATACTGTCCCTCCATCCTCTCAAGCATAATGTCCCTCTCTAAGGACTGGTCCTTCCTTGAAACATGCCCAAAGTTTGTCAGATGAAGCTTCAGAGTCTTTACCTCCAAGGAGCAGCCTGGTTTCACCATCTCCAGGAAGAATTTGTTTGTTCTTCTAGCAGTCCAAGGAATATTCAACACTCTTCTCCAGTACAACAGCTCAAAGGCATCAGTTATCTTTCTATCATCCCTAGCCATTGTCTAGCTTTCTGATGCATAGCAAATAATTGCAAAAACTATGGCCTGAATCAGGTGCATTTTAGTCTCTAGACTGATATAGTTGCTCTTCATTATTCTGGAGAGGTCCCTGACAGCAGACTTTGCCAATATAATTCATCTTTTGATTTCCTGGCTGCTGGTACCAAGAGTGTTAATTGTGGAGCCAATCAAACTGAAGATGTTAACAATTTTGATTTCTTCACCATCTATCATGCTGCTGCTCATTGGAGCAGTCGTAAGGATCTTTGGTTTCTTGATGTTGAGGTTCAATTCATATTGAAGACTGCATTCCTTGACCCTCTGTAGCAAGTGCTTCAGGAATAGTTAGGATTATTTCCATAATTGCATGTTACCAGTTATTTCTCTTCAGAAAAACTAGGTAAAATCCTTAGCAACTTCGTGGATTACTTGAGCTTTATTTTAATGTAAATAATTTAAATTAGAAAACCTAGAAGAACTAGTTTCATTTAATTCTTCATTCAGAAATGTTTCTTACTCTATATAGACGTGTACCTCTAAACCAGAAATTTCTAATACTTTCTTAGACAAAAGAGCTTTCAATTTGATTACTATTCTCTCTACCTGAGTAAAAACATACATTTATGTGAATTTCGTGTATAAAGACATATGCCTTTATGTGCTGTTTGGCCTGCCTGAAGTACATCTTTATTCTAAGGAATTTGCCCTGAAAGAGCAAGTAGGTCTTTCTTTCCTCATTCTTTCTCTACAAATCTGTATACTTCAAGGAATTTCTAAAGATATAGAGTTGTATGAATGAAAGTCATTGCCCATAGGTGACCTTTCAGCAGTTTTCAGAGTCAGTGTAATTGCACTGGAGAGACCATTTTTCTCCCATGGAGCAGCAGGTGGTCTTGAACAGAGTGCATTTGGAGTGACAAGGCAGCTCCTTACAACTATGACCCTAAAGCTTTTTATATAGATGTGTGTTAGGAAGCTCTAGTGACTTAATGATAAGGATTGTGCTGCCAACACAAAGATTTGTAGTTCCTAAGATGATTCATAAGATAAAGATGGGCAATTTTCTCCTGTTCAATTACTACCTTCAAAAACCCAGTGGAGGGTCAAGTATAGGTCAGTTCTGACTCAGTGGTATACAAGGATAACATTATTAATTGGCTTCATGAAAAGAGTGTGGTGAGCACTGGCACGGCATTCTCTGACCTCCACTTATCCATATGAGAAAATAGTCTCTATCAACACTATCCCCAATATAAAACAGATTCTTGTAACCAGACATGCCTCCACAGTCTCCAACCTACTTCTAACAATTACAATTACTGCCAACAATTACTGTCCCTCCTAGTGCTCTCATTGTTCTGCTTCTGGGTCTAATAATCCTTTGTAATGGCCACACAGAACTAATTTATAATGCTTATAATTACAGGGTTTATTTATCATTCTAGTGGAAAACAGGATACAATTCTTCAATCAGGAAAGCTTCTCAATTATGTTCACTGGTCTTTAGTCCTTGCCTCTTGGTATTAGGTTACTGTCACAAAACTCTGTCAGTTCTTTCAATTACAACATCTTCCATCACTGTTATTACATTCGCCAACAAACTTGGGCAAATGACCCCTCTGGGTGTCTACAGTTTATCATTCAGATATCTTTCCTAGTCAATCATTATTTATTTTGTGCTGAAGTTATTATTGTACTAAGAAGAGACAATTAGGATGGGATACAAGTCCTATCCTACTAAAGGTTTATATAAGCTCATGGGAATTCAGCACCAGACCCTTTTCTCTTAAGGAACGTTCACACGTTATTCAATCTGCATTACCCACAGTCACCATTCACCTATACCAAAAATGACAGTCTACAGGTTTTTGGCCTATTGTTCACTAGTTTTTCCAAAAGCAGCCTGCATAATTATGGCCATGAGATTAATTCCCTTGGTTTATGAGTGTCTCTGGGAAACCTTCTTGTTAATCATTGCACTCAAGGGCCATAGAAGAAAGGAACCGAGCCATGGATGTTGTTGTTGTTGTTGTTGTTATGTGCCGTCGAGTCGCCTGCGACTCATAGCGACCCTATGTACAACAGCCCTAAACTCCGCTCTGTCCTGTGCCAATCACACTGTCTCTGACATTCCCATCCCAATTATCCTAGTCACTGAATCAATCCACCTCATAGAGGGCCTTCCTCTCCTGCGCCGTCCCTCCACCCTCCCAAGCATGATGTCCCTCTCTAAGGACTGGTCTCTCCTCACAACTTGTGCAAAGTAAGTTAGATGGAGCCTCAGAATCCTTGCCTCCAAGCCATGGATAGAGCTGTTAAATTTAGAAAGTAAGAACTCATACAGCTGGGTAAGCATTTGAGACTACATAGACTTAGATTTCTTATAAATAATTTGTTGTTAATAAAAATGATTAAGGTCCAGATAGTAGGGTTTACTACGAAGATCCAGACTCTTTTTAATATGTCTTTAGGGAAAAAAAGGGTAAACAAAAGAATGAGAACATTTTTGGACTCTGGGTAGATTAAGAAATATCCATGGAATAATTCAGTTACTATGTTTTAGTCAGTTACTGAAAGTAAATTTACTTATGTGATATGAAGTTAGTGGACGAAATTCTTGAGAAGCTGGTTATTTGATATAGGTATAAATACAGGAAGACAATGAAGGAGTGGAAACTTACAGTTCCCTAGTTTTTGTTATCAGTAGTGGCAGCATACCCAAAGGAAAAGAGTATAAGAATTTAGATGCTTGAAATAAAAACTTGACAAAGTTCTACCAGGGCAGTTATGTTATATAGTTTCAGGTTCTACAACAAAAGAAATAACCACATGGAAGTAACCAGATATACCTCTCTGATTTGTAGACATTAAGAATATTCATCAAATGAATATATCCTTTACAGAAGCCTTGGCAGAGATGATAATTAACAGGGCTCCTTCAATATGGCAATCTCAGGTAGCTTTGCTAATGGAAAACAAGATAATAATTGAAGAAGCTAAGTCAGCTTTGTTGAAAAGACTCTCTCTTAAGAACTTTAAGACATGAGGAACATCAGTGTGATTTGTAGGAAACCAGGAGGACACTATAGGAAAGAATTTACCATGGTATGGCAGATATTTTCAGATGATTACTCAAGAATTGTTTGCAACAACAACATAGAGAGAGCTCTGTTGGCCTAGTGGATAAAAAGTTAAGCCAAAGGCAGGTGATTTAACTATGAAATAGTAGTATGGTATGCTACAAGCCAAAGGTGGGTGATTTTATTCTGCAGCTCTCAGGCCTGGTTTTAATTGTTTTTGGTCAAACATTCTTGTAAGTGATAAAACACTGGTCTGTCCATTTGTTGAGAGGTAACTCATGTTTGCTATCATGCTAAACACTTTGACACTGATGTGTCAAATGTAATAATTGTTACCCATGGTGGACAGTGGTTGGTGGAACTCCCCAATTAAAAAAGCTTGGAAGCAGGAGTGGCATCCACTTCTTAAATAATTTGCTTTTGGAAACTCTATGAACTTGGAGAAAAAAACTAAAGTTATACAGGTGTTCAGGTCTTTTGTTCATAAGATTACTATGAATCATCTACACCTTGACGGCACTTAATAACAACAACAACTCAGGAATGGAATTAATACAGTAAATTTGGATGCAGTGAGACAAAGGTTCTAAGACAGCACTACAGGAAGTAGGGTGGACCTGTGAAGGCCCTTTCTGGTTCCCTCAACATCATGAAGATCTAAACAAGTCTGTTCTATTCATCCCAAATATGACACAATCAATGATAAGATAAGCCACTCAGAACCACTCCCTCTACAGGATTCCTTAAAACTAAGGCTCATATGCTTTTCCTAAGGCCAGTGTTGAAAGGACATGCTAAATAGGAACCATTAAAATTGCTTGAGGCTACTCAGGTTATTAATTTGAAGCAATAGAGGATTTCTGGTGAATGAAAGCAGATCTGGAAGCAGGAGTGGCATCCACTTCCTAAACAACATAACTCTGGAAACTCTATGAAATTTGATAAACAATGATCGTTATAGAAAGGCTTCAGGAATTCTGTTCTCAGGGTCACTATGTGTTGTGCTCAATCTGATAGCAATCAACGACAATAACTAATTAAAGGCATGCTAAAAGGCTTCAATATTGACAACAACAAATTCTCTGATTAGTTCTTCATGGCCTGTACAAAAGGCATATAACTCATAGTGATTAACTACAGACTATTGAGGACTAGCTAAAGTAGCATCCTTTGTGGCTTCAGCAGTCCCAGTCTTGACATCAATGGTGCAGAAAATATAGCAGACCAAAGAAGTCTGGTACTCAGTGATAGTTCCGGCAAAAATGTTTTTCTCAGTTCTAATCTCCAAAAAAAAGATAGCCACAGATTGCTTTCCCATGAGAAGAATATCAGAGTACTTTCACAGTCTTAATACAAACTTATGTGAATTAACCAGCCTATTGCCATAACTTGGTTAGAAGATACCAGGACTTGGTCAAGGTATCCAATATTATTATACATTACATTGATGATATCTTGTTAATATCAAACACTGAAGAACAGGTTAGGGCTTATTTGAAAAGAGTGGTTTCCATCATGACCACAGAATTTGGTAGATAAATTCAGCAAAAGTCTAGATCTCTGACAAAATAGTAAAATTATAGGGAATCACCTGGGCAGGAGCTACCCATGACATTCCACAGGCAATCAAAATCAAGCTGCTGTCACTATCAACTCTCAAGACCAAATAGGAAATCCAAAATTTCATGGGTCTACTTGGATTTTGGAAGACTCATATCTCACATCTTGGAATATTTTTAGCTCTCGTAACTAAAGCTACTTGAAATAAAACTGTGTTTGAATTTAGATCTGAGTAACCACAGGTTCTGACTGAAATACTGAAAGCAGTCTCACCCTTGTTGCTGGTAGGCCACGATGGTCCATACTCAGACATCATTCTCCAGGTATCTTCCACTTGTGCTTATGTAGTTTGGATTTAATGACAAAAACTTTAGAAGGTTGCCTTAGAATTGCTACTGATATTCTGAATAAGGATATTTCCTGATGTTAATGCTGTTGCATGGAACATGCCATTTGCTTGCTACTATGCATTGGTTGAAACTGCTTCAATAACAGAAGAACATAAGACCTGAAATACCCATAATGTCATGGCTAATGTTGAAAAAAAATCTAGTGAAGAAGGTGGTACCCCAAACAGCTCTATGATAAAATAGAAATGATTCATCCAGGAACAATCTGCTGGGGAAATGCAGGGAGACATTCATCCTACCATGAGCAAGAGTAGCCTCTTTTCCCATTGTTCCTGAAAGGTCTAGAGAAACCTGCCTTATAAATAAGCCATTTCCATGTGGATAGTGCCCTATGAACTATTTCTTGCTGTTCAGCAAAAAGTTGTCTGGTTCACAGATGGAACTTCTCAGATACATGGATAATATTTTATGTGGAAAACTGCAGTATCAAGACCTGTAGATGGCAAAACTCTGATTGAGGAAGACAAATAGATATCTGAAAATGGGTTGAACTGCATACTCTCTTCCTAGCATTGACTGAGGAATTTGGCAATGGTGAGAGAGAGTTCATATGTTTGGATTTTTGCTGATTCATGGGAAGTGGCTAATAGCTTAGCCACACTGTTGCTGTTGTTGTTATGTGCTACTGAGTCAACTTATAGGCAATAAGTAGACTTGTGGTGACTTTATATACAGTATCTCTGAACTCCGATCTATACTAAACCAGTCTCCCTGTCTCTGACACATCTACCCCCATTACCCTGTTTACTGTGTCAATTCATCTCACTCAGGGTCTTCTTCTCCTGTGTTGTCCCTCCATTTTTCCAAGTATTACATCCTTCTCCAGGGACAGATCCTTTCTGGCCACATGCCCAAAATAAGTGAGACAGTTTAACAATCTTTGCCTCAAAGGAGCAGCTTTGTTTCACCCTATCCAGGATAAATATATTTGTTCTTTTGGTAGTCCATGATTTGTTCAATACTCTTCTCCAATACCACAACTGAAAGATATTAATTTTTCTCCTGCCATCTTTAGCCATAGTCCTGTTTTCTGAAGCATAGCACATAATTGTTAAGAACATGACCTGAATCAGGTATATCTTAGTATCCAGATTGACATCATAGTTCTTTAGTACTATTTCTCCTTGACAACAGAGTAATTACTCTTTCCTCAGAGTAACTAATCTTTTGATTTTTTGACTGCTGGTATCAAGAGTGTTGACTGTGGAGCCGAGCAATTTGAAGCTATTAACAACCTCAATTTCTTCTCCTTCTATCATGGTGCTGTCAATTGGCCCAGTGGTAAGAATCTTTGTCTTCTTGATGCTGAGGCTCAATTAATATTGTAGACTGTGGTCCTTGACTTCTGTAGCGGAGAATTGGAAAGGGCAATTGAAACATTTGTTTGCTCTGTTTTAACAGGGAAAGTAATGTATGAAGGGGTGGCTCATGTGTCTTCAAGGGTGTGTGCTCACACTCAGAACAAGAGGAACTTAAGGTGGAGGTCACTATTGACAGATTCCTACAATCCTCAGGCATATCTGAAGAAGGAATGGGGGAGATACTAGTGTTACTATCTAATTATTTCCCACCTCCCTTGAAAACGTGTTCTTCTTTCCATATGCTTAAGTGCCTGGTCCTGGGATATAGTTATGGGTACCAGAATCAGGAATGATTCTTGTGCAAACAACTGTACTAATATCCTTCAAATTTATGTAAGAATCTCCAAGGTTATAATGAAGTGGATTGTACTTCACCCTGTCTTGAAAAAATCAGGATAACCGTAAATACTACTATGATGCCTAATGACTGAGATAGCCCACTGGTGATGAAACTATGTAATCCCACTCAACATGAATGGAAATAGATTAAAGAGGTAGCACTTGACAGAAATGTCTTGCTACCTGCAATTTGGAATGGATATATTATAGCTGATTTTGATGTCCTTATCCAAGGTAAAAAAAGATTGTGTATTAAAAAACAGGAAAAAAACCCTCAAAATAACAAATTGGGTGATGGAGAATCAACAGCTGAGGGTAAAAGAATGTAAAAAAAAGGGGGGGGGTTATACAGCAAAGGAAATATCACATTATGTTACAACTTCAGGAGAGACTCAAAGCAAGAGTATAACTTTCTTCACCTAGATACCACAGAAAAGAAAAAAAGAGCTAAGATTCACAAAATAGTGTAAGATGAAATGTGTTAATTTTTATTTGTTTATTTGGATGTATTTCATGGAAAATTATGGTTCTTCTATGTTGTAATGTTAAGATACATTGTAAAAATGAATGTTGTATAATTATGATATATTGTATTCCGATATAGTATTCAACCTTACTAGTTGTTAATGGAGATAACAAAAAGGAAAAGCTTTGCCTTGAAGAAATGCTTGTTGATAGCAGTAGAGCTAGACGACTTAGCCCTAGATCATCCAGTACTCTGAAGAGAATTGCCTTTGAATGAATTATTAGATTGACCTTGGAATTTATTTGAAGATATTACATTTTTAGTCATCCAGCAATAAAAAGGTTGAGTTTGGACACATTTCATTGATACCATTTACCTAGCCTTCACAGACATACAGATATAAGCAAAAGTTTTGCTGGTTGAAGAATAGGGAGTCATAATGACCTTCATTTTGTTGACTTGGCCCCACGTGGGAGTAAGACTGAATGAAGAAGTCAATTAGTATGAAATACAGGAAATAGTATGGACTCCTGAGTGTCAGCTGATGCCTGTCTTGACCTAGAAACTGAAGAGGGGATATAAGTGCACCAGAACCTAAGTTGATGAAGACTGATTTCATGATAGGAATAGTGTTAGTCCCTGCAACCTGATGCTATTTATTTTGAATGGACTTTGCTTATGAATACAGATGCTAAATGTTCTAATTGGAAAAAGAAGACTCTTTAGAGAAAGGAACATGTTTGTTTTTACAGAGGACCAGTTTGACAGGAAAGGGTATATCACAAATTGGCTATATAAATTGGGGGAGATTAAGGCATGACACATGAATTTGTAGGATTGCACACTTTCAAAAACACTGTTCTCATTAAGATTGTAAGCACAAATCTGATTCTTCAATCATGAAGGTGATGGCTAGAAAAGGCCATCATTCAGATGTCTTTCCAGCCAATCATTAACCATTTTGTGCTAAAGTAATTATTGAGAAGAGATAATTAGGAGAGATACAAGACTCTCTACTTCTTGTTGTTATTTTGTGCTGTCAAGAAATCCATGAGAAAGGAGCTCTGACGGCCTAGTGGCAAGAAGATGTGCTGTTATCTCAAAGGCACACAATTTTAATCCAACAGATGCTCCGCTGGTGAAGGAAGGACAATCTGCTTGTGTGCCAGTTGGATCTGATTTGATGGTACACAACAAGAAAAAAAGTCCATAAGAACCAAGATATGATCTTGAATCTATTCCATCTGAACTTTAAGATCATTTTAATAGGTTTGAAGCATTGAATACTAATGAGTGAAGACCAAATGATTTGAGGATTGATAGAAAATATATCACCCATGAAGACAGCAAAAGGTAATTGCAAAAGAGAAGAGGAATATAAAGGTAATTGCAAAGACAGAGGCTAAAGCAAAAACTGAAATGGATGTCAGAAGAGACTTTAAAAATTGCATTAGGGCATTGAGAAGTCAAAACGAAGTGAAAATATGCCAAAGTAAAAGATCTAAAATGAACATTTCAAGGGCAGCTCGAGAAGACAAATCAAAGTATTATAATGGAATGTGCAGAGAACTAGAATCGAAAAATAAAAAGGGAAGAACTCATTCTGCATTTCTCAAACTAAGAGAAATGAAAAACAAATTTAAGCTTCGAGTTGCAATATTGAAAGATGCTATAGGCAATACAGTGACTGGCCTAGAATGCATCTAAAGAAGATGGAGGGAATACACAGGATTACTATATCAAAAAGAGTACACTGACATGGAAAAAAATTCAGGAAGTACCTACCATATGAGCAGGAACCAATGTTAATGAAGAACAAAGTGGAAACTGCATTGAGATCAGTGGCAAAAAGTAAGGTCCCAGGATTTGATAGGACCCATTGACTTGTTTCCATTCACAGATGTAGCCATGGATGCGTTCATCAGGCTACAACAGGAAAATTCAAAGGATAGCTGTCTGGCTAACGAATTGGAAGAGTTCCATATTTGTTCTCATTCCCAAGAAAGCTGATTCAACAGAATGTGGAAACCATTAAACAATATCATTAGTATCACGTGCAAACAAAATACTGCTGAAGATAATGAAAAAATGGCTACAACAGTAAATACATAGAAATCTGCCAGAAGTTCAAGTAGGAGTTAGAAGTGGTGGTGACAGTAGGGATATTATTGCTGATGTCAGATGGATCCTGTCTGAAAGAAGTAATAACAGAATGTAGACGCTCCTGAAGAGTAGAAAATAAGATTATAGATAACTTGTCCTTCTTTATTTACAAATTAGTTTCATGTAAAATGACTTGGGTTTTGATTTTTTTTTTTACCCCCAATTTAGAATACTTGTTTTTTGGTGATTCATTGTTAAAATAATAGCTAAGCAGACTTTAAACACATACTTTAAAATTAACGTCAGCAGGAGAAAAATAATTAATGAAATTTTTATTACTTTTACCAATTTAAATTTCTATAAAATTAAGTAAAGTATGTGTTTTTGAAGCACTAAATTTCTAAGTTATTATTTCTGTACATGAGTATTTCAAGATCATGTTCACAGTCAATCCTTATCTAATTTTAACAGAACTCAAGTATTAATCTTGAAAATTTCTAAGTACTTACAATGGAGATGTAAAAAGGATTTGTGATAAACTATTTACTGTTGTTGTTTTTAAGTGTCATTAAGTCAATTCTGACTTATAGAAACATGTGTTTGAAAGAAAGGAATGCTACATGAACCTGTACTAAAAAAATTATCATTATTTTTGGTGACACTCTGTCAGTTCCTCTCTTTGAAGGCTTTTTGTTTTGATTTTTGTCCCCCCCGCCCCCGCTTCTGTTTCACAAAGAAAAAAAAAAGTTTGTTCTTCCTCATGGACTAGTTACTCTTAATAAAAAAATATGTGTGATAGTATCGTGAAAATATGTCCAAAATATGTATGACAAAATCACAACATCCTTGTTTCTAAGGGCATTTTTACTATACTTCTGCCATATAAGATTATTTCAATATTCTGGAAGACTAAGGTGATTAAAACAAGCTTGGAAGCAGAAGTGGCATCCACTGCTGAAATAGCTTGCCTCTGGAAACCCTATGAACCTGGAGAAAAGATGGAAGTTATACAAACGTTCAGGTCTTTTGTTCATAGGGTCACTATGAGTCACCTACAACTCAACCACACTTAACAACAACAAAAACATGGTATATTTGATATTTTTTGCCAAAATACTGATTCAAATGCATCACATTTCCCAACTCCTCTTTGTTCACTGTTCAGATTTTGTATGCATATGAAAATATTAAAAGTAACTTTTTTTGAGTCAGGCACATTTTAGTCCACTAACATTTGTGGTACCTTTATGAGTAAGAGCCTCTGGTGATGAAGGAAGGTCAAATTGCTCTGAAGGAATTAGCAAAAACAAGGATCCAGGAGTTGAAGGCATACCAATTGACATATTTCAACAAACAGACACTGCCCTAAATGTGCTCACTAAGTTGTGCCAAGAAATCTGGAGGACAGGCAGCTGGCCGACTAACTGGAAAAGATGAATATTTGTTCCCATACCAAAGAAAAGTGACCCAATGGAGTGCAGAAATTATCGAACAATATCATTGATATCACATGCAAGCAAGATTCTGCTGAAAATTATCCAAAAAATTTGGAACAACATGTCAACAGAGAACTGCCAGATGTACAGGCTGGATTTAGAAGAGGTCGTGGTAGTAGGGATATTATAGCTAATGTAAGATGGCTCTTGGCAGAAAGCAGAGAATACCAGAAGAATGTCTATCTGTGCTTCATTTGACTATGCAAAGGCTTTTGACTGTGTGAATCACAACAAGCTGTGGCTGATTCTGAGAAGAATGGAATCCCAGAACATTTGATTGTGCTAATGTGAAACCTATACTTGGACCAAGCGGCAGTCTTCAGAACAGAGCAAGGAGACACTACATGATTCAAAATCAAGAAGGAGGTCTGTCAGGGATGTATTTTGTCTCCATAGCTTTTCAATCTGTATGCGGAACAGATCATCTGAGACGCTGGGCTGTATGAGGAGGAATGTGGCATCAGGATTGGTGGAAGAGTCACCAACCACCTGCATTATGCAGATGACACAACCCTGTTTGCTGAAACTGAGGAAGACCTGAAGCGCTTGCTGCAGAAGGTCAAGGACTGCAGCCTCCTGTATGGATTGAAGCTCAACATCAAACAAACAAAGATTCTCACCACTGGGCCAATTGGCAGCATCAGTGTGGATGGTGAAGAGACTGAGATAGTTAACAGTTTTAGTTT
>NW_006399857.1:3515711-3517876 GCF_000299155.1 Elephantulus edwardii
ATGAGTCGCAAGCGACTCGATGGCACATAACAACAACAACAACATGGTGTGGTGTGTGGGTTTGGTTTTGGGTTGTTTTTTTTTTTTAATTTTATTTTAAGTGAATAATTTTATTTCTTTACTGTTGTTTCCATAGTCTTCTATTGTGAATTTTGGTAAAATGAAATCTTTGACAGTTTAGAGCTCTTTTCCATGTATCATGGTGCTGTTTATTAGTTCACTTGTGATAATACACCTTCTTTATGCTTATGTGTAACAAATACTGAAAATTAAAGACTTTTTAAAAAAATCTTTATCCATAAGCATTTCAAGTTCTCTTCCTTTTTTTGGCAAAAAAATTAGATATTATCCAGATATAAATACTTTTTGTTAATTCATCTTTGTCCAGGTCTGATACCTTAGTCTTCTTTTAATAGTCCAGGTTTGGAGTTAACATTCAGTATAAGAGTTGAATAAGCACCATGAAAGGACATAACCTTAACATATATTTCCTGTTTTTAAATCACAGAGTATTACCTTGCTCTGTTTGAATAACTATTTTTCTATGTTCATGTTACATGGAGTTTGGTCATCTTCCTTCAGTAACATTGGATCTTGATTATATACTTCCTCCTAAAACCATTGAACTTTAAATAGTTGGTTTGGGTAGAGTGTTCCTGTGTGTGCATGAGCTGTAAATTAGGCTTTGACTGATAGTGGCACAATGAACAATGGCTCTGAATCCAGCTGCAGGCATTGACATTCTCACTATCTCCTACACACCTCAGCTCATTGTTAGCCACTGGGTCAAGCCATCTCCTTGAAGGTCTTTCTCTTTTACAATGAACCTCAAACTTTCCAAGAATGATATCCCTTTACAAGGACTGGTCTCTCCTAGTAATGTTCCCAAAATGTGTGAGAAAGAGATTCTTCAACTTTGCCTCCAAAAAACAATTTGGTTTCATTTTCTAAGGGCCGACTATCTTGTTCTTTGTGTAGTTCACAACATTCAATATTCTACTCCACAACCACGACTCAAAGGCATTAGTTCTCAGCATTTCAAATATCTGACTTTCAGAAGCATAGCAAGCAATTTAGAAGACCCTTTCCATGGGTCAGGAAGACCTTAGTTTTTAAATGGCATTATGACTCTTTAGTACCCTGAAGAGGTAGCTAACAGCACATTTTCCAAATGCAACTTGTCTTTTGATTTCTTGACTTCTGATACCAAGAACATTGATTTAAAAAACCAAAAAAAGGTTAAATTGTTAATAATTTCAATTTTTTTTCTCTATCTAAGCTTATATTACCTTTTGGCCCAGTGGTAAGAATTTCTGGATTTGTACTTTTCGTTGTTTTTTTTAAATGTTCATATGTAATGTATATTGTAGGATGTAGTTCTTTATCTTCTATAGTAAATGCTTCAAGTCCTCTTCACTTTTTGAAAGCAAGGTTGTGTCATCTACCTATTGCAAATTGTTGATGAGACTTTCTCTGGTCTTGATGCCACATTCTACTTCAGATTGTCTAGTTTCTTGAAAGATTCGTTTAGCATACAGATTCTATAAGTATGAAGAAAGGGTACAACCCTGACACACTTTTCTTGATTTTTAAAACTTTTACTATCTCTTTGTTCTGGTGGAACACTTCTTTTTGGTCTAGGTATAGGTTTCAATGAACAAAATTAAATGCTCAGGATTACCATTTTCTCAATGTTAAACATATTTTTGGTGATCTACACAATTTTTATATAATCAACAAAATGAAGACTTACATCCTTTTGATAGATCCATTTGATATCACCAATGGTATGTCTGGTGCTTCAGACTGTTCTAAATAAATTTAATTTCTGGCAATTCTCTGTCAATACACTATCCTAGCTATTTTTAACTGAGGCTAAAGAAAATTAAAGTACATCCACAAAACAGAAATATCACCTTGAGTCTATCCAACCTGAACTCATAACACGTCTCAAGAGTAAGTCTGTGTCTTTAATTACCTATACTGGAATATGAGATGAATTGTGAGATGACATCACATATATCATCCTTGAAGAAAGGAAAAGGCCATTAAGAAGCGGTGAAATCTAAATTCCAAAATCAATCTCCATAATAGTCTATGTGTTTCCTACTGCCGAAGGGGCCCTTTAGAGTAGTGAGAGAAGATCTTCACCCTGAAACCCACAG
>NW_006399857.1:3518314-3521845 GCF_000299155.1 Elephantulus edwardii
ATTTTTTAATATTTTATATTTGTTTGCATACAGTATTTATATACATTGTATTTCCTTCATGTACATTATGTTTCACACTTTCACTTACATTGTTTCATGCAATTATTTCTGTATACTATATTTTATACAATTAATCATCATTGGTCTATGCCCACTATTACTTCTTCTTTTCAGATCCAAAAAAATCTAATTACTTCACCCTCCTTGCCCCAGTCACCAAACTGCGGCCTCAAGATTTCACCCCTTCCCTACTCTACCCTATTCACCTTTCCCTTTGTACTTTCCCCCACATCTTCCTAATTATCCTATTTTTATTAATATTTGTCCTCATGAGACTGAGTTAGTTAACTCAACATAATGTCCTCTAGCCTCTATTATGTTACATAGTATTTTACGAAATTGTTGCTCTTGAGAACTCCATAAGATACCATTGTGTGAGTGTACTACAACTTTGTGTTTGGACATTTGGGCTGTTTCCATTTTCTTGCTGTTGTGAATAATGGTGCTTTGAACATTGTTCTTCAAATCTCCATTTGTGTCTCAGTTCTATTTTCTTTGGGGTATATTTCTAGCAGTGGATAAGCTAGGTCACACGGAATGTCTATGTTCAGCTTTTTGAGAAAACATTAAACTGCCTCCAAGAGTGGTTGTACCATTTTGCTATCCTGTTTATAATGTTTGAAAGCTTCATTCTTTCCACATCCTCTCAAACATTCATTGTTTATTGTCATGTTAAACTTTTTCTACATTATTTCTTTATACTAGTTTATTTATGAAATTCAAATACATTGTTTTTCTGTCCTGTTAAACTTTGACATTGTTGTTGGTTTGAAATGGTATCTCTTTGTGGTTTTGATTTGGATGTCTCTCATTGCCAGTGATTTTGAACATTTTTTATGTGTCTGTTGTGAATCCAAATGTCTTTCTTTGTGAAAATCCTTTCGATGTCTTTTGTCCATTTTGTAATTGGGTCATCAGACTTTTCCTTGTTGAGGTCTTTCATTATAAGGTCTTTCTCTGAGATGTCAAATAAGAAATTTTGGCTCTGAAATGGTGGTATTGGCAAAGAATGTTGAATATATACCATGGGCAGTGGAAAGAGCAAACCAATTTGCCTTGAAGGAAATGCAACAAGCTTGCTCCTTAGAGATAACATTGGTAAAGCTTCACCTCATATCCTTTGGCCATGTTATCAGGAGGATTCAGTCCTAGTAAATGTTGGAAGGTCATAAAAAGAGAAGAAGGCCTCCAGAAGATGTATTAACTAAATGAGTGTAACAATCACGGCACAGATGATGAGGATGGGTCAGGACAGGGCAAGATTCCCATCTGTTGTTTATATGGTTAGCGTAAGTCATTGCCTGTTCACCAGTAGGCCACCATCAACAACATGCGTATATCAAAGTTTATTTAGATATATTTGCCATTCTAGATGTGTTTATGAGATGCTTGTACTCTGTATAAAAAGGTACTTAAAATGATTGCACACGTATTCTTTTTAAATATAGAGGAAAACATACACAGAAAACAACAGAAGCTAATTGTTAAATTTCTGTTCATAGGGTCATTGTGAGCTGTAGTGGACTCAATGATACCTAAAAGCAACAACATAACTGTTTGTATATATTCCACTGGGTTTTCTCCTCTAAGGAATCCAGTCTTCAAGTTTAGTTAATAATAAATTATTCTGTGGTAGTTATACTTATTTAGGGGAAATATTTATTCACAGTTGTTTCTGCTAAATATTCTTTTCTCGTCTTTTATGTACTGCTGTGAGTTATGTGGTCTCAAAAATGTTTTTTTTTTCCTTTTTCTAGGAAAAAGCTATAACCCAAAATAAAGTCAGAAAATTACTAATAGCATAATTTGAGGCAAAATACTACTCAATCTTCCTCAATTTCAATTTATTCCTCTGTAAATAATTTAAATAATAATATGCACAGGCATTGTTATAATTAAAAGAGGTTACACAGGTAGAGACAACTAGCAAGCTATTTGGCATTTTGATTGTACAATTTGTGCCCTTAGTTTGTTCTAATTGCTAATCTAAATTTGGTGGTTTTGAGCAATACATTTTTTAAACTTTTAAGCGTATGATTATAATATATAAGTTTAAATTAGATAAATGCACAAATTTATATTTCACAGTAATATTTATGTTACAGATAAATGAGTCAAAAATAAAGTTAAAACACAGACTCGTACCTCGTTGACATCTCCTCGAGGACCTCAATATATCCATTTGGTCACTATTTTGAAAATGAAATAAAATTAAAATGGCATTTACTATCTCTTCCTCTGTGATTTACTGCCTCTGAAAGCCCACTGGAGTGTCAGCTCCTAATAATCTACAGGACACAACAGGAAACTAGAAATTAACCCCAAATAACTGAATGTAATTGATTTAAAAAAATTCATTTACGTATTTCCTCTTTAAATATGCTATATGTATCTTTTCATTACCTTTAGTGATATAAATCACTGCAGCTTATTAAAAGCACTTCTACATTCAAATTAGAGTGAAAGTAATGTATATAGCCCAACTGCGGATATATTCGGCAAAGATTAATATTCCTTTTAAATATTTATATATTTTAATGAAAAGTGAATCTTTCACAGGTTGTAGTTCAAAGTAATTCTATAGAAAATTCAAAGGTGCAGAATATTAAGAAGTAAATTTAGAATCCAATTCTTCTCATTGCTATCAGTATAGATTACTTTTATTTATTCATTCTCACTTTCCCTTTCTACAAGCAACCATTAATAATTTTTTTTATTCCGACACTATAACCTATGCATGCTTCTCAAGGCTGTTATGAAAGGGGGAAATATGCAAAACATCACTAATATACACTAACTATCCTCGAGTTGATTCTAACTCATAACCATCTTCTAACTAGATTTATGAGGCTGTAATCACAACAGGAGACTAGCCATAATTTTCCTACATAATTATCGGTGAATTAGAATAGTCCAATAGGACAGATTCTGGTTTAGAAGTACAACTCATTACTTACTATTCCAGAACAATTCCCAATTATGTGAAATGTGTGAACAAATGCATATAGAGTATAATCCTTATTTTGAACTCAAAAGACAAACAATTATTTATATGCTTTCATGTATGCCAAGGTGTATCTGAAGACCACCTGAAACTGAATACAAACCTCAAATACTATCTCTAAAGTTCTTCAATTTTACTTCTACTTTCTCTTCTGAAGCATTGGTGGCCTGGTGCACTGACAAGCCAAAAGTACACAGTTTGAATCCACCAGCTACTCTGTGATAGAAAGATGAGCTCATCTTGCGTGGTTTACTGACTCTGAAAACCACCCACTAGAAGGTCAGCTATGAGTCCATTCCAACTTGACAGTACACAAAAACAACTTGTCCTTTCATATATTTCAGCCTATTATTTTTTTAATTATCATTAAATTTTATTAGTTTTAATGAACATTTACAGAGATTTTGGGTTCTCATTCATTTATTGTTACACTGTTTTCTCTACCCTCCTCCCCAGTTCGTTCTTCT
>NW_006399857.1:3522266-3531925 GCF_000299155.1 Elephantulus edwardii
AGGTTCTAGTAGTGGCACAAATCAAGTTACAGGGGGATTGCAAAACACCATGTAATGGACAGGGAGTGTTGTCCCATAACTCTTCAGTGGGTATCATTCATTGTATTTTATGATTCATATTATTTTCCTCTTGTTTTCTTTTCACCATTAAGAAAAATTGCTATAGCTTGAATAACATTCAGAAAATAAAGGTATTTCAGTTGCTATTTCAAAGGAAAATAATATGCAATTGTTCCTCAATCCCGAATATAAGAAAGAAACATAAATCCAAGATTTGTCAAGGAGAAAACAGAACATAAAGAACAGGTGCAACTATGAAGCAAAGTAGTGAAAGATTGCATATTCCTGAATTTAAAAAACTGAAGAAATATTTTTACAATTTGAAATGGATGAGAAAGTACAGTAAGAAATGAAAGAGGTAATTATTTTATAAAGTATCTATGATAGTTTGTTGTTGTTGTTATGTGCCATCGAGTCGCTTGCGACTCATAGCGACCCTATGTACAAGAGCTCTAAATGCTGTTCTATCCTGTGCCAACCTAGCCATCTCAAACACACTTATTCCCACCGCTCCAGTCACAGAATCTATCCATCTCTCCAAAGGTCTTCCTCTCCTGATAGTTTAGTCAATTTAAAAATTGTTGTTTTTGATTGTCATTGCATGGAGCACACCTCATAGCAATCCTATAACCAAAAGACTTAAAGCCTTTCTCAAAGTTCATAAAGTTTCCAGAGGCATGTTGTTTAGGAATTGGATGCCACTCCTGCTTCCAAAACTGTCATGAACTGGGAGCTCCACTAAGCACTCTCCAACATGGGTAACCGTTATGACATTTGATATAACAATAGCACAAGGTATCTCAGCATCACAGCAATCCTGGGTTACAGCAGTACAGCAAATTTACCGAAAAGTTCTTTACCACTTAGAAGAATGTCCTCCAAATTAAAATCACAACCGACTTTTAAATACAAAGTCCTCCACCATGTCTTGTTGACTCTAAACAAGAGGCTTAAATAAAAATAACCAATGTAATATGTTGTTTTATTGTTCTTGTTATGTGCAGTCAAGTGGCCTGCAGCTTATAGTGACCCTATGTACTCTGAACTCTTCCCTGTCCTGAACCAGTCTCACTAATTCCAACACACCAACCGTTTTTGCCCCAGAAACTGTATCAATCCATCTCGTCCTGGATCTTCCTCTCCTGCACTGTCCCTCCACCTTTCTAAGCATGATATCCTTCTTCAAGGACCTCTTTCTCTTGGCTATGTGACCAAAGTATGTGAGATAGAGCTTAGAAAATATTAACCTCAAAGGAGATATTTGGTTTCACCCTCTCTAATAAGAGATACTTATTTGTTTTCTTGGCAATTCATGCTATGTGAAGACCATGGCCTGGATTAGGAGCATCTTTGTCTCTAGATTGATATCATTGCTTTTCAGGACTCTGGAGAGGTCACTGACAGCAGATTTTCCCAATGCAATTCGTCTTTTGATTTCCTGGCTGCTGTTATTAAGCGTGTTGATTGTGGACCAGAACAAGCTGTAATTGCTAACAACCTCAATCTCTTCTCTATCTATCATGGTGCTCCCAATTGGTGAGAATCTTTATATTCTTGATGTTGAGCTTCAATCCATATTGAAGATGAAAGTCCTTGATCTTCTGAAGAAAAAGCTTCAGGTCTTCTTTTTCAGCAAGCATGGTAGCGTCATCTGTATATCATAGGTTGTTGATAAATCTTCCTCAAATCTTGAGGCCATATTTTTGCTCATAAAGCCCTGCTTTCTGAATGATCTATTCTGCATACAGATTGAAAAGCAATGGAGACTAGATGCATCCTTGACAGACACCTTTCCTTGTTTAGAACTATGCAGTGTTTCCTTGCTCTGTTCTGAGGACTGCTTCCTGTTCCAGGTATAGTTTTCTCATGAAGACAATTGAGTTTTCTGGGATTTCCATTTTTTTCAAGGTTAGCCACAATTTGTTGTGATTCACACAGTCAAATGCCTTTGAATAGTCAAAGAAACACAGATAGAATATTCTTCTGGTTGTTGTTGTTATATGCCATCAAGTCACCTGCGACTCATAGCAACCCTATGTACAACAGTCCCAAATCTTGCTCTATCCCCTGTCGATCTTCCTGTCTCCAACACGCCCATCATCATTACCCCAGTCACTGAATCAATCCATCTCAAGAAGGGCCTTCCCCTTCTGCGCTGTCCCTCCCCCCTCCCAAGCTTGATGTCCCTCTCCAAGGACTGATCCTGCCTTGCAACATGTCCAAAGTATGTCAGACCACACTTCAGAATCTTCTCTTCCAAGGAGCAGCCTGTTTACACCCTCTCCAGGATGAATTTGTTTTTTCTCCTAGCAATCCGTGGTATATTCAATACTCTTCAACACCAAAACTCAAAGGCATCAACTCTCTTTCTATCATCCCTAGTCATTGTCCAGCTCTCTGATGTTTAGAAGTAATTGCAAAGACCATGGCCTACATCAAGCACACTTTAGTCTTCAGACTGACATCACTGCTCTTCAGTACTTTGGAGAGGTCTCTGACAGCAGACATTCCCAATGCAATGCGTCTTTTAATTTCCCAGCTGCTGGTACCAAGAGTGTATACTGTAGAGCCAAGTAAACTGAAGCTGGCAACAATCTCAATCTCTACTTATCCATTATGATGCTGCCAATTGGCCAAATGGTGAGAATCTTTGTTTTCTTGATGTTGGGCTTCAATCCATATTGAAGACTCTTTGACCTTCTTCAGCAAGCCCTTCAGGTCCTCCTCAGTTTCAGCAAGCAGGGTTGTGTCATCTGCATTACACAGGTTGTTTATGAGTCTACCTCCAATCTTGATGCCACACTTCTCTTCATAGAGCCAAGCCTCTTGGATAATCTGTTCCATGTATAGATTGAAAAGATATGGAGATAGGACACATCCTTGATGCACACCCTTCCCAATTTTGAACCATACTTTCAGCCAAGATCCAACATTGGCAATAATGTCTCTAATGCCATAACCTCTTCTAAACCCAATTTATATTTCTGGTAGTTCTATGTCAATATACTATTCCAGTCATTTCTGGATAATTTTCAGGAGGATATTGCTAGTGTGTAATATTAGAGACATTGTTCAATAATTTCCACACTCTGACGGTAGAGTGTTTTAAAATATGAAAATTTTACTTCTTACAGGTTTGTGAACATGACTGAGGTATTTATTGTTTAAGCATACCTCAGTTGTCTTTTAAGCTTAATTTTAGATTAAATAGATATGGAGAAAGGAAAAAACTCTGACATACAGCTTCGTAATTTTAAACCATGAAGTATTTCCTTGCTCTGTTTGCACAACAGCCTCTTGGTCTAGGTATAGTTTTTACATGAGCACAATAAAGTATTCTGGGATTCATATTCTTCCAAATTTTAGCCATAATTTACTATTATCTAGGCAGTGTAATGCCCTTGCATAGTGAAGAAAGTATAAACATTTTCCTGGTATTCTTTTCTTTCACTCAAAATCCATCTGACATCTGTAATGATATCTCTGGTGCCAAGGCCTCTTCTAAATCCAGCTTGAATATCTGACAGTATTCTGTGTTCTATACTAGCTGTTTTTCTTTTATTGCTGTTTTTTGGTTTGTTTGGGTTTTTTTTTTTATTTTACACTGGTTTATTTACAAAATTCAAATACATTGTTTAGATTCTTTCCATTTCCCTCATCCCTCCCCCCAACAAAATGTACAACCCCATTATTAATCCCCCCACCCCCTGAACATTCTCATCCCTTTGCTTCCACCCTCTCCCACACCTCTTGGATCCTTATACTAATTCAACAATAATTTTTTATGCAATATTTATCCTTGTAGGACTGAGTTAGTTTCCTCCGTTTTGTTTTCACTCTGGTTCTTTCCTATTTCCTTAACTCACCCCTCCCTCCACCCCTAAAATTGTGCTACCCTATGACTAACCACACTCCCTTCCATCCTCACCCATCTGCTCCTCTCCCAGCCTTGGAATCCTGTATACATTCTACAATAATGGTGTTGTACAAGATTTGATCTTAAGGGACTGAGTTAGTTAACTTAGTGTAATGATCTCTAGACCCTCGCAAGTTAGGTAATAATTTGCAAGATCATTGCTCCTGCTTGCTGCATAGTATTCCATTGTGTGAATGTACCATACTTTCTCAATCCATTAGTTTGTGGTTGGACATTTAGTCTGTTTCCATGTTCTTGCAATGGTGAATAATGTTTCTAAGGAAATTGGTGTACAAAGCTCCATGTGTGCCTCCGTTCTCCTTTTCTGAGTGTATTCCAACAGACACATGAAGAAATGCTCCAAATCACTAGCAATAAGAGAGATGCAAATCAAAACCACAATGAGATATCATCTTACTCCAGTAGCAGTGGCAAAGTTTAACAGGGCAGCAAGTATAAATGTTGGAGAGGATGTGGTAAGAAAGTAAGTCTTATACATTTTTGGTGTGATTGTGAAATAGTAGAACCATTCTGGAAGGCAGTTTGATGCTTTCATAAAAAGTTGAACATAGAAATTCTAGCTGTTTTTAACTTATTCTCACGAGTATTTGCTTGCATGTGATATTAATGGTATTATTAGATAATTTCTACATTCTGTCAGAACAATTCTATATGATGAACATATTTTTAAAGATGCTTAATTCCTGTGAAGAAAAATGTTGCATAAAGATTAAAGAAAGACTCAATAATCTTTCTTATGCGAATGACACAACCTTGTTTGCTGAAAGTGAGGACAACTTGAAGCATTTGCTACCAAAGTTTAAACACTGTCGCCTTCACTATGGATTGCATTTCAATATCAACAAAGCAAAAATACTCAACACTAGACAAACGGGCAACATTATCACGATGGAGGAGAAAGGATTGAGAGTGTCATCTCATTTAGATCCATAATCAATGCAGTTGGTACTCGCAGTCAGAAGATCAGAAGTCACAGTGCATTGGGAAAGTCTACAGTCAGGGACCTTTCTAAATAATTGTAGTAATGATGCTCATTTGAGAACTGAAGTGCACCTGATTCAGGCAATGGTCTTTCCAGTCACTTGACATGCATCTGATATCTGGACCAATGACTAAAGATGACAGAAGAAAATTTGATGCCTTTGAAATGCAGTATTTGAGAATAGAGTTGACAATCCTATGGACTGCCCAAAGAACAGATATATCTTAGAGAGGATGCAGCCTGAGTGCTCCTTGGAGGTAAATATGAAGAAGCTTTGTCTCATATATTTTGAGCATATTCCTAGGAAAGGTTCTTCTTTATAGAGGAATTATACTTGGGAAGGTGTAAGGACAAAGAAAGAAAAGAAGATCTTCGACCAGGTGGTTAGACAAGGTGACTGTGGCAATGAGCTTGTGTATGTCAGAGATTTTGAGGGTAGCAGGGGATAGGACAGTGTTCAGTTAAGTTGTCCGTAGGGTCGCCATGAGTTGTACTTGAGTCTATAGCACCTAACATAAACAACAACTACCTTTTATTAAATTAAGATAATAAAACTAACAATATTATAGTAATGGAATCCTTCTTTAGTTTAAATGTGAATTGTATCCATCATGAATTACACCTGAACACAAAGATAATATACAATCTTTACAACTGGACCAATAACAATATTATTATTAATGGGAAAATCATTGGAGTGGTCAAGAATCTTATTTTACTTAGATTTATAACCAATGCCTACAGTTGTTGTTGGGAGGTAACGTAGAGCAGAATACGCTTCATAGGGACTCTGTGAATATAGATCTGTAAAAGCCATGTCATCCTGTGTCATCCTCATCATTTCTGCTGCACTAGTGTGGAAGTGGCTGTAACAATGTTAGTTACTGTGTCGACTTATTTTATTGAGAGTCTTCCCTTCATCATTGATACAATATTTTTTCAAGCATAATATCTTTCTCCAACAGTAGCAATCTTACTTTCAATCATGCTCAAACTACTAATTATCTACTTACTTACATATGATTTTCTTATTGTATATTTATCCTGTAATACTATATAATATTTTCACAGTTCTTTTGCATCCAACCTTATTCATCTTTCTTCTTTCTGTCCATTCACTATGGCCGTCTTGCTTCCAATTTCTGTTTCCTTTCAGAGGGATGTGCTGCTTTTTCAGGTCTGGTTTCACCATTTGCCTCTATTGGAAATGTTTCCTTATTAAATTTCCCCTTGATTATTACTTATCCTTTAAATCCAGATATATTATGATACTTTCCAGACATTGCAGGAAACTAGCGGTTTGTCTGCTTATCTCTATACAAACCAAGAGTTTAGTCTACTAATTTTATTATCTTATTATGCTTAAGTGACATGTGAATAGATAGAATGTTTTATCTCCATATGGAAATTAGTAATCAGCATGGTACTTAGAGAAGTTTCCCTTATTTTAAAAATTTTTCACTAACAGTTTCTTTAGTTTTTGATTTATGTTATGGACATTATCTCCAGTGGCCAGGAACGTATATGAAAATAAAGAACAAAAATGGAACCTATATGCCCAAGAAATGTAGCTGGTTTTCCAAGGCAATTTGCTGAATGATTGCAGTAGCACTTAAACAATTGCATTTTCTGCATCAGTATGCTGTGACTAAGCTACTTGTGATAACAGAGGATTGATTTCCTTCTTTTACTACGAAGTTTAAACTTTACCTTGAGGAGAAACAATTAGATTCCCTCTAAATGCAGTGTTACCGATGAGCTTGTTCCATGGTCAATGGTGGAAATCAATTTTCATTTAAGAACCTACAGTACTTTCCCTTTTTCCTTTGCTGTAGTCTATTGATTCTTCTTTCCATAGAAAGACACAATCCATTCGGCTGTAGCTAGGTACTGTTTCCAAGACCCCTTAATAATGGGATCAAACTCCTCAGAGAGCTTTTAAAAACTGGCGATAAGCCCATTGCATTTTTCAATATGTAAATGAAGGTTACAGAAGAACAAACAGAAACAATAGTATAACAAAGTTCACAATAATCTTCTTTGTGTTTTCCTAGAAATAGCAGGGACAAAAGAGAATGATGTGTTCTATAATGAATTGAAAATTACATATGTTCTTCTTTTAACTATAGCGCCAATTCTTTCAGGCCGAAGGGCAGTTTAAAACAATTTATCTTGATCTTCTTAAGCTCAGAGCTAAGAATATTTGCCTCAATAGATGTTTAGCAGATATTTTTGATGAAAAGACACTACTATTCAGCAGTACCTTGAATATCAGTGTTATGAACTGTAAGCCTTCTCTCATAAGTCTTTTCCTATATATTCCACATTCCTGAATGTATATAATTCAATAAATTTCCTTTTTCCTAAAATTTATGTATATTGTCCTTGAGGATGATGATTTTTTCTTTTGTTTTTGTTTAAGTGTGTGGTTCTATAAGAGATAAACAACAAACATCAGTTGCTACAACCAAGAAAACAGTTTCTTTGTATTTCTTAAAAAAACAAAACAACAACAAAAAAACCCTAACAGGATAGAATAAACATACACCAAGATATAATAAAAAAGAATAAACAAACAAAAAAATAGCTGCTTACAGGCCTAAATGAAAAATCATTACTTATGACAAGCATTTGATTCCATTGGTGTGTGTCAAAGTACTAGCTAAAATGAAGCACACTGATGGTTTAATAATAAGGACTTACACTGCCAACTCAAAGGTACACAACTCAAATATGCCAGCTTCTCTGAAAGAGAAAGGCAGACACTCTTCTCCTGTGTGATTTACAGCCTTTGAAAACCCACTGGAGGGTCAGCTATAAGAACTTGAGCGTACACAATGACAGTAACAACAAGTAGCAAAAAAGTGCTTCCTACTGAACCCATCTAAAGGCTTCTCAGAAGACAAATTTAGAAAATTATTTTCAAAAGGTGGTTGTTGTTGTTTTTAGGTGTCATTGAACAGAGAATCACTCATAGAGACCCAATGAACAGCCAACCTGAATCTTACCCTATCCTGTGAAATCCTAATCATCTCTGACGCACTAAAGCCTATTGTTGAAGTCACGTTGAGCCATTTTGTTGAAGGTCTTCCTCTCCTTCTCTGTCTTTTTGTTTTTCCAAGTGTGATATTCCTTTCCAAGGAATAGCCTCACCTCATTATGTGTTCAAAGTATGAAAGACGAAGCTTTGCAATCTTTGGTTCCACGTAGCACTCAGGCTGCATACTTTCCAAGAAACATCTGCTTGATCTTTTGGCATTCCATGTGATATTCAGTACTCTCCTCCACCACCACAGCTCAAAGGTGTCAATTTTTCTTTTATCATCCTTAGTCGTTGTCCAGCATTTTGATTGATGCAAAGCAGGTGATTGAAGTGGCCATGGCCTAAATTAGATGCACCTTAGTTTTCAAACAGACATCATTGTTTTCCAACATTTTGTCTCCTGATCTCCTAACTGCAGGTATTAAGGATGTTGATTGCTGATCCAAGCAAGATGAAGTCATTGACAGTTGCAATCTTTTCTCAACTTATCATTATGTTGACTGTTGGTTCTATGGTGAGGATCTTTAATTTTTTTATGTTAAGGTGTATTCCATACCTAACTCTGTAGTCCTTGAACTTCTGCAGCAGTTGTTCTTCATTTTCAATGAATAAGTTGTGTTACTGCATTAATACAAGTTGTTGACAAGTGTTCCTTCAATCCTGATGCTGCATTCTTCTTCACAGATTTTGGTTTTACAAATTGGAGGAAAGCATCTTCTTCCTGATTTTAAACCATAAAGTGTTTCCTTGCTTGGTTTGGACAACAATTTTTTTTTATCTAGATATAGATTCCATACAAGCCAAATTCTTCTCAATGTTAGAAATCATTTGTTATGAGACACACAGTGAAATGCCTTTGCACAGTCAATAGAACACAAATAGACATTCTTTTGGCATTCTCTGCTTCCAGCCAGTATCGATTTGATATCCGTGGTGCCATGATCTCTTCTCAAACCAGCTTGTATTTCTAGTTGTTTCCTGATAATATACTATTCTAGTCCTTTTGAATGTTTATTGTTTGATATTTTCCACATTCTGTTGTATCACATTTTTTTTGAAAATGGGGGCAAACACAGATCTCTTCCAGTCAGTCGGCCAGGTAGCTGCCTTTCAAATTTTCTGAGACAAACTGGTGAGGCCATCAAGGGCTGCATCTGTTCACTGAAAGATGTCAGTTGATATTCCATTGATTCCTGGTACCTTATTTTTGTTGACTTCAGTGCAGCTTGAATTTCATCACTTTGAAAGTCTTGTTATTTTTAGGTGTTTTTCAGTTGACTTTCTCTCATAAAAACTATATGTGTAAGAGATAGAAATTTTGTCAGAAGGAGAATCTTTTTCACAATCATTTCCTACCATAAGCCCATTTCTAAAGTTGCTTTATCAACCCATCTCATTGAGGAACTTCTCCTACATGGTCCTTCTACATAATAATAAAAAAAATTCATTTTCTTATGACTGGACCCTCCTGATTTTTCTCTTCAAAGGATATGTGAAGAAGCCGCAATATCGTTTCATCTAGGAACACCCTGGATACCTTTCTTCCAAAAGATTCATTCTTTAGACAGTTCATGGTATAATCAATATTAAAATTCAAAACCACAATTCATAGTTATCAATACTTCTTTGACATTATA
>NW_006399857.1:3534640-3536173 GCF_000299155.1 Elephantulus edwardii
GTGTGTGTGTGTGTGTGTGTGTGTGTGTGTGTGTGTGTGTTTTCCACTCTGTTTAAAAACATTTTTCATGTACACAGCATTTTAATGTTTAGAAGGTCTCATTCATCATACCTCTTCAATCTGTATGTGGAGCAGATCATCAAAGAGGCCTGACTATAAGAGGAGGAATAAAACGTCAGGGCTGGAGAAACTCATTAACAACCTGCGGTATGCAGATAAACCAAGCCAGCTTGCTGAAACTGAGGAGGGTCTGTATCCCTTGTTGCAGAGTCCTCAGTATTGATTGAAGCTCAACATCAAGAAAACAATCATTCTCACCATTGGGCCAATTGGCAGCAGCATTGTACATAGAGAAGTAATAGTTAACAATTTTAGCTTGTTAGGTTCCAGAATCAACACCTGTGACACCGTCAGTCAAGAAATAAAAAGATGAGTTTCATAAGAAATTCTGCTGTCAAGGACCACTTCAGAATACTGAATAGCAACACTATCAGTCTAGAAACTAAGGTGTGCCTGGTCCAGGCAATGGTCCTCACAATTATTTGTTGTGCATCAGAGAGCTGGACAACTATCAAAGATGACAGAAGAAGAATTTGTGCTTTTGAGATTTGGTGCTTGAGAAAAGTACTAAACATACTATGGACTACCAAGATAATGAACGGTTGTCTTAGGATAAAAAAAAAATTCTCCTTAGTGGCAAGGATTGTGAGGCTCTGTATTACATACTTTTGGCATGTTACCAAGAGAGATCAGTCCTTAGAGAAGGATATCATGCTTGGAAAAGCGGAGGGACAGCGCAGTAGAAAACGACCCCTGATGAGATTGAAAGACACAGTAACTGAGCTAATGAGGGCACGGGTGTCAGAGAAAGTGAGCTTGGCTTAGGATAGAGCAGGGTTCAGAGATGTTATGTTGGGTTGTTATGAATCTTTGGACAACTCATAAGCAGGTAGGAAAATAACAAAAACAATAGTTATGAAGACTTTAATTTTAATGATGTTGATATATAATTTGTGATGAAGGCTTTGGGCTATTATAGGAGAAGGCATTTTTGCAAAAGGGTGTTATGTTTGGAAAAAAAATCTTTATTCTTCTTTAGTAAGTGCTTCAAATGCTAACATTCACTTCTGTCAAAATGATTACAACTCATAGCTATCTAGTGAGACAGAATATACTGTGTTATTGAGTTTCTCAACTTATAAAAGTTAACAGAACACAGCTTTCAACTTTCTTGTGGGGAATAATAGGTTCATTTTGCCAGCCTTTAATTTAGTAGCCAACATGCAACCCAGTAGCCATCAGTAGATCTTGTTAACAATTTTAACCAAAACCAAAATAAAATTTATTCCAAAAAGTCAAGTCTGGCTCATCGTGGCCTTTCATTAGGTTTCCAAGCAAAAACTATTTATGCAAGCAGTCTGTTCAACTCTTTTTCCTCAAAAAGAAACCATTGTAACTGAAGTGCCAACCTTTCCACTAAGAGGAAGAAAAACGTCTTCTTCTGCACATGTTGTTGTTGTTGTTATGTGCCGT
>NW_006399857.1:3536273-3537888 GCF_000299155.1 Elephantulus edwardii
GGCTGAAAACAGTAAGTACCAGAAAAATATTTATCTATATTTCATTGACTATGCAAAAGCATTTTACTGTGTGGATCACAACAAATTGTGGCTAACCTTAAGAAGAATGGGAATCCCAGAACACCTGATTGTGCTCATGTGAAACTTGGATCAGAAGGCTGTACAGTAGTAAGAACAGAGTAAAGAAACACTTCATGATTAAATATCAGGAAAGTATGTCGGGATGCTTCCTGTTTCCATATCTTTTCTTCTTTTTAAAAAATAAAATTTTTATTTTATACTGGTTTACTTACTATTGTTGTTGTGCACCATCAAGTCAGATCCAACTGGCACAGGAGAAGATTGTCTATCCTTCTCTAGTGGAACATTTGGTGGATTCAAACCATGTGCCTTTAGAATTGCAGCAAAGCTTCTTGCCACTAGGCCACCTGAGTTCCCTTTGTACTGGTGTACTTTCAAAATTTGTATACATTGTTTTCACTCTGTTTCTTTCCCATTTGCTTAACTCACCCCTCTTGCCACCAATAAAATTGTGCTACTTTATGATTAACCATACTCCCTTCCATCCTCACCCGGCTGCTCCCCTCTCAACCTTGGATTCCTATACACATTCTACAATATTGGTGTTATACAATATCTGTTCTTATGGGACTGAGTTAGTTCACTGAGAATAATGCTCTCTAGACCCTCCCAAGTTAGGTAGTAATTTACAAGATCATTGCTCCTGCTTGCTGCATAGTATTCCATTGCGTGAATATACCATAATTTCTCAATCCATTCCACTGAGGTTGGACATTTGGGCTGTTCCCATATTCTTACTATGGTGAAAACGCTGTTTGAACTTTGGTGTACAAGTTTCTGTTTGTACCTCAGTTCTGATTTTCTCAGGATATATCCCAAGCAGTGGAATAACTCAGTAATATGGAATTTCTGTATTCAGCTTTTTGAGGAAACACCAAACTGCTCTCTAGAAAGGTTTTACCATTTTATAAAACCACTGACAACGTATGATTGTTCTATATCGCCACATCCTCTCTAAATGTATTACTCTGTGTCCTGTTAAATTTTGCTACTGCTACTCATGTGAGATGGTTACTCATCGTGTTTTTTATTTTCATCTCTTATTGCCATTGAATGTTCAGATTTAGAGAAGTATCAGACAGATCAGCAAGTTAAAGGTATATCCTTTATTGCGGCATTAACTTTAGTGTCAGTGTTGTCCCCGCCTTTCTCACGCGCGTCTTTATCCACTTATTTCCCTGCTCCACCATCCACCAGGATACCCTTCACACCTATATCACTTTGACCAGCCCTCCATCTAATAACTTATATATGAGGCTTCCGTGGCTTCTGTGATTCCAGACACATCAACTGATGGTAGTTCCTTATGTTGGGATCAATGTCTCTGAAGTTTAGTTGTAATGTTTCCCGAGAAAAGGTGATGCATCCTGTAGAACTGCTGTGTAGATAGGCTTTTCTTGGAACGAATATCCCGCAGTTTTTGCGTCTTCGATTACCTGGGGAGATGGGAGGGGTCTGAGGCTTACCTCTAAAGCTGCCCAGCCTTCAGCTAGTCTGATGTCTAACCCCTCCTGTCAAGGACTGCAGCCTACAA
>NW_006399857.1:3539096-3540263 GCF_000299155.1 Elephantulus edwardii
TGTTGACTGTGGAGCCAAGCAAACTAAAGCTGTGAACAATCTCAATCTCATCACCATCCATCCTGATGCTGCCAATCGTTCCAGTGGTGAGAAACTGTCTTCTTGACATTGAGCTTCAATCCATATTGAAGGCTGCAGTCCTTGACCATCTGCAACAAGCACTTCAGGTCCTCCTCAGTTTCAGCAAGCAGAGTTGTATCATCTGCATAATACATATTGTTGATAGATCTTCCAAAAATCCTGATGCCTCATTTCTCCTCATAGAACCAAGCCTCCTGGGTAATCTGTTCTGCATACAGGTTGAAAAGGTATGGAGACAGGACACATCCCTGGCGTAAACCCTTCCCAAATTTGAATCATGCAGTGTTTCCTTGCTCTGTTCTGACAACTGCCTCCTGGTCCAAGTGTAAGTTTCGCATTAGAACGATCAAGTGGTCTGGGATTCCCATTCTTCTCAGAGTCAGCCACAGCTTGTTATCATCCACACAGTCAAACACCTATGCATAATCAATAAAACACAGATAGACATTCCTCTGGTCTTCCCTGCTTTCAGCTGAGATCCATCTAACATTAGCTACAATATCCCTACTACCACGAGCCCTTCTAAACCCAACCTGGACTTCTGCAGTTCTCTGCTGATATGCTGTTCCAGTGATTTTATGATAATTTTGAGCAGAATCTTGCTTGCATGTGAAATCAATGATATTATTCTATAGATTCCACACTGTTGGGTAACTCTTTGGAATGGGAACAAATACATATATATATCTTCCAGTAAGTTGACCAAGTGGTTGTTCTCCAGTTTCTTGCACAACTTGGTGAGAACATCCAGGGCAGTATCTGTTAGCGGAAATACGTCAATTGGTATACCATCTATTTCTAGGGCCTTAATTTTTGCTATTTCCTTCAGAGCACCTGAACTTCTTTCTTCATCACCATATACTCTTGCTCATATGTTTTTTCATTAAATTCTTCTGTGTCTGCCAATTGTTTTTGATACAGTGAATCAGTATATTCTTTCCACCTTCTTTTAATACTTCCTGGATCATTTAATATTCTGCGTAAAGCAACCTTGATTATGGCAACTCGAGGTTTGGATTTGTTCTTCACTTCCTTGAGCTTAAGAAATGCTGATCAAGTTCAGCTCTTTTGATTTTCTAGTTCAAG
>NW_006399857.1:3541179-3556585 GCF_000299155.1 Elephantulus edwardii
TTAAATAATTCTTTTTTAAAATTTAAATTGGTGATGGAATAAGAAAGTCTTTTCACATATATTTGTAAATATATGTAGCTTTTTCTAATAAAAAAGATTTCCTTCTGACAACTAAATACTTTCAAAAATATTTAACTACAATAATTAGAACCTTGTCCCCAATATTACATGAATTTTACATTTATACTATATATATTTCAGTATTTTGTGATTACAAGGATTTTGCTTTAGTCTTTATTTTAAAAATATATGGTTCTATGATGTTTGGTTTGTTTTTGTTTGTTTTTTTTTTCCTGTGCAAGGTAAATATTTATTTGGAAAGAATTTTGTAATAAACATAACGAATGGAATCCAGGCAGCCACTATTCTTTCCTCTTATCCTCATAGGAATTGGTTCCCATTTCCTCTTAAACTTCCTCCAGGACAGCCATATCGTCTAGAGCTTCAGAAAACTCATCCTATTCCATGCCCCCACCCACATATCAGTGCAAGGACACTCCCCTGGCGTGCATCAAGTTAAACTTGTGGTCCAGACAGGAATAGGCCTCAGCAATGGTGGTCATCTGCTCAACATACACAATTCTCTCTACACCTTGGCCAGGTCACTCCCTGGGCACCACAGTGAGTGGCTGATAGTTGGTGCCAACAATGAAATCTATTGGATACCAGTGCACAAACTGAATACTATGCTTGATTCAGATGGTAGAAATGGCAGTATAGATATCCTTGGGCACCACATCTCCCATGGCACAGTAGGCAAGTAATTGTCAGTATGGGAGTCACATTTCACGATCTAGTTAACAGGTTTAAAGGAGACATTAATTACCTCTTTCACCAGAAGCTGTTCATGGTAAGCCTTCTTTGCACAGATGACAGGTGTACAGGTAATTACCAGAAAGAAGATACAAGGATGGGACACCAAGTTGATCTGGAACCCTGTCAGATCCACTTTCGGGGCCTCATAAAAGTGAAGCAAAGGATTAATGGAAGAGATGATTTGACTGATGAGTTGATTGAGGTTTGTGTAGTTGGAATCATGATATACAGATTGTGGAGACAGACATCATAGATGGCCTCATTATCTAAGATGAAGGCACATTCTGAATGCTCCAGGGTGGTGTGGGTGGTCAGAATAGAGATGTAGGGCTCCACTAAGGCTATGGACACCTGAGCGGGACTGAGTACATGGGAACTCCAATTTGGAGTTCTTGTCAACAGAGTCCTTCCATGAGGAGTGGAATGAAACTAGAGCCAGTTTTCCCTCCAGATGTGTGGAACACCAGGAAGCTCTGAAGGCCTATGTCAGAGTCTAGTCAGACAGCTTGTCTGTCAAGTACTGGATCAATGATCTCTTTGTCAATGGTATAGTTACCACAAGTCAATATTTTCTATTACAGTGATAAGATGCTCTGTATGGAAGATCTATCAGTATAGGCCATTTCACACCTTATCAGTTAGGGTGAGGTCCAAATTCACAAGTTCTCTGGTCACGCATTTTCTGGCAGTGGTTTCACAGAAGATGGTGAAGGTGTTGTTCTCTTCATCAATGCTTTTATCACTGGGCATCTGTCCATCATGCTGAATTCCACGTTCCGGAGAGTAGAATTCCAAGCAGGCACTACTGATCTGGAAACCTGCCTGTCCCACATGGACTGAGACGCATAATGAGTCTGGATAGGGTATCTCACGTTCAGTTGGGGTGATGGGTCTTGGTGAGAATTACCTATAGTATTTATTTTAGCAGCATACCATTCACATTGAGGTACTGGAGATTTAAGAATGTGTACAGGTTAGACGCTGGGATGAAATTCACTTATTGCTTTGAGAAGAAATTATTTTGAGCTTACATATTTAAACTTTTTTTATGTAACAGTCACATAATACACTCCAACAAATTTCTCAATTTTAGCTTTCTAGAGAATGCTTTTAATCCTGTTTTAATCGATAATTCTTTTAACCTTAGAGAAATTGGTATAATCATCAGAAAGTTACCCTCTAATGTAAGAGTTATATCTCTCTGGGGCTTAGAATCCATCAATGTCTCTCCGGGATGAATATTCTCCTCCCAATCGATTTGAGGTTGTTCTGTGTCATTGAGTCAGTCTGTAATTCCAATAGACACTATGTACAATAGCTCTATGCTTCCCTGTCCTGAGGCAGTCTCACTGACTCCAGCACACCTAATTCCATTGACCTAATTATTGTGTCAATCCATCTCATCTCGGATCTTCTTCTCCTGTGCTGTCCCTCCACTCTTCCAGGCATGATGTCCTTCTCCAAGTGCTGCTCCCTCCTGGCAACACACCCAAAATATGTGAGAAGGACCTTCAAAATACATTTTTTTTCAAGGAGAAACTTAATTTCACTCTCTCCAGAACACTCATTTGTTCTCTTGGCAGTCCATGTTATGCTCAAAATTATTCTCAAGCACCACAATTCAAAGGCATCAATTATTTTTCTGTCATCCTTAGTCATTTTTCATCTCTCTGATACATAGCAAAGTGGCATGCATTGGCCAAGAGATTTACAGCCTCCAAATTCCAATGGAAGGTGATGTACTTGTGGGTTCTACCAGGAAGGCAGTGAGTTCAGTTTTTAACCACTGAAAACTTGTCTAGTATGTAAAACTGGAAGTCCTTGTGATCAAGTGCATAATGTATTTTGGATGTTAATCTAAACATCAACAGTTTTGAATTTACCAGATGGTTCTGTGAGAGAGATTTGAGTAGTGTTATTCTACTAAGACTTATAGCCTCAGAAACCCAATGGAGGGTTGCTATGTATCTGCTTTAATTTAACAGCGGGGATTTTGTGTGTTTTTTATTCTTAGAAGATTTTAAAGACCTTGAGGTAGTGTCAGACTTCTCTAATTCAGCAATTAAATCAAGCACAAAAATAAAAAGAGTTAATCTATAAAAACCTATTACATCAATTCTATCACCATCTTGATGTCTATAGTATTTTTTAAAGATTTGTTATTATTATGCTAGTTTATCTACAAAGATTGAATACATTGTTTTTCACACAAGAACATTCCCATTTCCTTCATATTGCCCCCTCCTCAAATTGTACAACCCTATGATTAACACCCTGCCCCCTGTCCATCCTCACCCTTCTCCTTCCACCCTCTCCCCCTTGGGTCTTCATACCCATTCTACAAAACTGGTTTTACACAGTATTTGTCCTTGTGGGACTGAGTTAATTCACTCAGCATAATGCTATCTAGTCCTTCCCAAGTTAGGTAGTGATTTACAGCATCACTGTTCCTGTGTGTTGCGTTACTATTATAATGTGTGAATGTACCATAATTTCTCAATCCTTTCCATTGTGGTTGGATATCTGGGCAGTTTCCATGTTCTTGTAATGGGGAATAGCACTGCTATGAACATTGGTACGTAAGTCTTCATTTGTGACTCAGTTCTCGTTTTCTCATGGAGTATTCCAAGCCGTGAATTAGCTGGGTCATATGGAATTTTTATGTTCAGGTTTTTGAGGAAGTGCCTAACTGCCTTCCAGAATGGTTGTACCATTTTACAATTACAACAACAATAAATAAGAGTTCCTATCTTTCTACATCCTCTCCCACTTTTATTACTTGCTCTCCTATTAAACTTTGCCACTACTACTGGAGGGAGATGGTATCTCATTGTCGTTTTGATTTGCATCTCTCTTATTGCCAGTGATTTGGAGCATTTCTTCGTGTGTTTATTGGACAGTCAAATGTCTTCCTCTGTGAAAGTTCTTACCACGTCTTTTGCCCATTTTGTAATTGAGTTATTGATCTTTTTCTTGTGAAGTCACAGGAATATTCTGTAAACTTCTGTTGTAAGACTCTTATCTGATAAAATATTGTTTGTTCTCCCAGCAGTCCATGACATATTCAACACTCTCCTCCAGCACCACATCTCAAAGGCATCGATTCTCTTTCTATCATTCCTAGTCATCGTCCAGCTCTCTGATGCAAAGCAAGCAATTGTGAAGACTATAGTCTGGATTAGGCACACTTTAGTCTCCAGACAAATGTTGTTCTTCAGTACTCTGGAGAGGTCCTTGACAGCTGACTTTCCCAGTGAAATTCATATCTTGATTTCCTGTCTGCTGGTACCAAGAATGTTGATTGTGGAGCCAAGTAAACTAAAAATGTTAACAATCTCAATCTCTTCACCATCCATAATGATGCTTCCAATTGGCCCAGTGCTGAGAATCTTTGTTTTCTTGATGTTGAGCTTCAACCCATGTTCAAGGGTGCAGTCCTTGACCTTCTGCAGCAAGTGCTTCAGGTCCTCCTCAGTTTCAACCAGCAGGGTTGTGTCATCTGTATAGCGCAGGTTGTTGATGAATCTTCCTCCAATCCTGATGCCACATTCTTCCTCATACAGCCCAGCATCCTGGATGATTTAATCTGCATATAGATTGAAAAGGTATGGAGACAGAATATATGTCTGGCAGATACCCTTCCTGATTTTGAACCATGCAGTGTCCCCTTCCTCTGTTTTGATGAGTGTCTCTTGGTTCAAGTATAAGTTCCACATATACACAATCGAATGTTTTGGGATTCCCCTTCTTCTCAGAGTCAGTCACAATTTGTTATGATCTACACAATCAAAAGCCTTTGCATAATCATTGAAACACAGATAGACTTTCCTCTGGTACTCTCTGCTTTCAGGCAAGATCTATCTAGCATTAGCTCTAATATCCCTAGTCCCATGGCTTCTTCTAAACTCAGCCTGCACATTTGGTATTTCTCTGTTGATGTCGTTTTTGGATCATTTTCAGCAGAATCTTGCTTGCATGTTATACTAATGATATTGTTTGATATTTATCATACTCTGTTAAGTCACCTTTCTTTAGAATGGGATATTGATCTCTTTCAGTCAGTTGTCCAGGTGGCTGTCTTACAGATTTCTTGGCACAACTTAGCACATTGAGGGCAGAATCTGTGAGCTGAAATATGTCAATTGGTATGCTGTCAATTCCTCGAGGCTTGTTTTTTCCCAATTCTTTCAGAGCAGCTTGAAGTTCTTCCTTCATCACCACAAACTGACACAGAAAAATTGCATGAAGCAATATATGAGCAAAAGTTTCTCCTTAGAGTTTAGGATTTTGAAGCTCTGTCTGACATACTTTGGGCATGTGGCCAAGTGGGACTGGTCATGGTCATGCTCGGGAAGGTGGAGGAACAACACAGGAGAGGAAGACACCAGATGAGATGGATTGATGCAGTAACAAGGGCAATGGATATAAGTGTATCAGAGTCAGTGAGACTGGTTCAGGACAAGGCAGGCTTCAGAGCCATTTTATATAAGGTCACTATGAGTTGCAGGTGACTAGAAAGCACATAACAACAACAATAACAGTGTGTTGTACTTGTGATTTGATTTTCTTATTGTAAAATTTACAGTTTGGTTTTTATGTTTTTCCCAATATAAAACTTAGTAGATCCATCACACACAATTTGTAAACCAAAGAGGAAATAACTGAAACACTTTGATATATTTTATTCTAAACTTGATAAGCTTAAACTATTAGATGACATTTTTCTAATCATAAAAATTATATGTTGTTGTTCTGTGCAGCTGAGTTGCTTGTGACTCATAGCGACCTGTGTACAAGAGCCCTAAACCGTGTTCCATCCTGTGCCAATCTCACCGTCTCTGACACACTCACTCCCACCATCCCAATTATAGAAATGAGCCATCTCATCCAGGGTCTTCCTCTACTGCATCGTCCCTCCAGTCTCCCAAACATGATGTCCCTCTCCAAGGACTAGTGCCTCAATCAATGTCAATGAATTATATACATATGACCAATTTTTATTTGGCAACTGTTATGTTTTCTATATTTTCATAAAAATTCAAACAATAGATTATAATTTAGAAAAGTTGTTAGTTGAAGGATGCCAAATTACATTTAATATTAGGTAAATTAAGTATATTTTCCAAGTATATATTGATCATTAAAAGAAATTGATATACCTTTAGTCTATGTCTCATATAATATTTAGCCATATTTATAATGAAATATAAATCAGTTTTAACTAAAATACAAATTTAATTCAAGTTATTATATTATTACTTGTTAATTCTGGCTCCTCTGTAGGTCATTTGTGGCTTGGCCAACTATGTTAAATATATTGAAATAGATATATAACATTATCAAGGAAAAATAGTACTTTTAACATTTTAATTTACTTCATTACAGATTTTAATACGAATATTTTAACATTTAAGCTCAATAATACAAATTTATATTTTAAAAAAAATTATGCAAAACTATTCATTAAACTACAATGTATGCCCTGAGTTTGTGGAAGGCAAGTAAAATCAATCTGGGTAAATTTCTTGGTATTTTTCAAATAGATAAAAACCAGAGTTCTTTACATTTTTTTAAAGAGTCAGCAAACCGTAGTTTATGTTATTTACAATGAAAAAATAATCATTTTTATGTACTGTATTTATTCTAAGGAATATTAAAATATTTTATTTAGTGATTTTCCTAGCATACTTCCCACTGAAGAATTACCTATTTTAAGTATTGATGGTTCAGGGAATAATATTTAATCAAGCAATGATGTAAAAGAATAGTATCAAAAAATACTTTGCTCGTAACATAAATGAGAAACAACTACATAAAAAGAATTGTCAAGGGAACTAGTGCAGAATAAAATATTGAAGTATCATCTTTATTTCAGCAGATCTACCCCTGAGATTTTGTTCTCAATTAATTAAATAAGACATTAAAATTACTTTCTATTTCTAAATTTTAATTGTTTTCAAATACGGTAAACCTGAATTAAGACTAGTTTTGTTTAGTTAGGTTTGTCTTTCTGTTAGAGGTAAGTTTATTATTCACTAACTCAGTCTTTGATTAAGATCTGTCTTAATAGCTGACCCACAATTGGGTTCAAAACTTTACAGTACCATCTTCCTCCTAAGAAGTGGCTGGTGGAATTCAACTGCCAAAAACAACTGTCTGTGCCACCAGAGCTACAAAGATAATTGTACAGTTGGTGAAATTTCAGAGATCTGGGTATTTAAATTAATTTGCTATTTTAGATAGGAAAATACATTGTTTAAGGAGTAATATATTTTCATTCTAAAAAAAAGTATGAAGTCAATATTCTTCTTCAGTCTGTGTTTATTATCTGAAAATTAACTTTGCTTAACATATGTATGCACAAACAGAAACTTTAATTTATTTTTACTCAAATAATTTAATTTAAATTTGACATATGATTTTCTATTCAATTTCATCCTTAAATATACTTACAAGTCATTAAAAAAAACACACACACACAAAATAACCCTATTCTACTAATTGTTGTTTGTGACACTGTTATTGTTGTGGATCATTAAAGTGGAATCAATCTTTAGCTGACCCTCCAACTAATTTTCAGAAGCAGTAAATTACATGAGAGGAGATTGTCCATTTTTCTCCCATGTAACAGCTGGTGAATTTGAACTGTATGCCTTTGAAATGGCAGTATAATTCCTTACCTTTAATTACAGAAGTTCCCTTGTGATGTTTTAGTCTTTCCTTTTTAATATGATGCCAGATAATCTACAAGAAATGATTCACTCAAGACAAAAATAATGAATATTATGCAAGGCTTGGTAGTCTGCAAAGGATTCTTTTTTTTTTTTTACAAAATTTGTATTTAATTTACAATGTAATAAAGGTTCAGGTAAAAAGCTACACATAAAGCTTGAAAAGGCCTATTACACAAATGTACAAATCTCTGTACAAAGTTCGTAGCAATGTTTTCTACCTGTCTCCTATGTCTGTTAGCCAGGTCTAGTCCTAGAGCTCTGAATAGCAAGAGCTCTTAATTGAGGGGGGGGGAAATAGTTTCCAAACCACAAATCCAAAGATGTCCTTCAAGAGACATTATTTACCAGCCAAGTAATACCTTTTCCTTTTTAATGTGAATTGTCCTAACTGGCTATATCCTTAAAAGAATGCCTTCATAACACACTTGGAAAGCACACTACTCAGAAATCAGAGGAGAAACTCTGGCAAGTGGAGTGCTCAGGTTTGCCAAGAAAAAACAGGTAACGTTCAAATACTCCAGAAGTTGAAAACTATCAACCTGTGTCTACAGCACTGGTTATAGACAAAAAGAAAATAAAATTGTTGTCATTCCAACAGAAAGGACTAAATAAAAAAGTCTCACTACTGGACCTCAAAACCATTGACTTCAGGTAAGCATTTTTGAGTTGGTTTAATGAAAAGATGGAATCCCTCTTTTGACCAACTCAAAATCCAGAACCTGCACAAATAGTAAATGTAAATTCAGTTGCTGGACCCACAAGGCTGGTGATACTATTGTAACCCCCACAGCTCTGGATTCATATGAGGGCCTAGAGCCTCCCCCCAGGGACCTGTGACTGACTAAAAATGATCCTAGAAAGAGGGGGAAAAGGAAAAAGTAGGTAAAGAAACGCCTAGGAAAAAGTCAGGGCAGTCTATATTCAAAAGGATACATATGAACCATTTTCTACACTCAAAGTGTTCTGAAGACAGGTCTTTATGGAATATTTCAACCTTATCCCCAGTTTTAATAATACATGGTTAGGACTCCAGGAGACATTCTGAACACATGTACTGCACACATGAAAAGTTTTTCTCCCTAGTTCATCAGCTCCCTCATCACCCTTCCACTCCATTCCCACCCAATCCCACCCTTTTCCATGACCAAAAATATCAAATCAGTAATGATGGTGTGGGCTTTTTGCCTGGCCAAACCTCTTTTGCATATTTCTTCTTCTTGGGTTCATTTACAGCTTCAGGATTATAGACTGCAGGGTTCGGAGCAGGGTTCATGTTCACTTCTGATGGCACAATGGGAGTCAAGTCCACATCAGGGGCTAGGTTTGGATACGGCATGGGCAAGGTCCCGTGGATGCCATGTGGCTGGGAACCCGCTTCATTGTGCGTAGGGGGCAAGCCTCCATAGAGTACCCCACTGAATGTAAAGTTCTGCAGGCGTCTGCTCCCCGATTTCTCCAGCCCTAGGGAGCCAGGCCCCTCCATTCGCTTCTTCTTGACTGGGACCACAGCGGTTTGCACCATATTTCGGAAGCGACCAACTGAAGGATCCACATCCTCTGGGTTGATGATCTCATCATCTTCACTAAAAGTCACCCTTGAGTTCTTCCTTTTCCTCTTTGGCCTCTGAATATCCAGATTCCCTTCCTCAATGGTGAGGGTAGAAAACCATTTGTTGTGGGCAGTGTTAAACTCTGTCAGGTTATCAAGTTCAGTCTCCTCCTCTGAAAGCCCCAGTAAGCCCTTGAGTTCATCGTCCTCTCCACCCATCTTCTCATCTCCTTTCACAGCTGATGGCAATGACTGAGGCTTCTCACGAAGAGTTGTATGCCCTTTGTAGACACACCAAATGACACTGTGGAATCGATGGGAATTTGCTGAGGCTTGGGGGGTTCCAACCGAATGTGACCCAAGAAAGTGCCGTGTGTACTGTTGAGATCTATTAACAATACTCTCTTCAGATGCTTGTGGTAGACCAGGGCAGCGTGGAAACCAGAGCAAGACTGGTGGTCAATGGTAAAGTCACATAGATCAGAATTTCTCCCAAATAAGTAATACTTCTTCTCATCAATAATCAGTCTCTCAATTAGTTTGCCTCTTTTCACAACATCCAGATGTAAACCAGGTGGAGGTTTACCTGCCCAAGTTGGACAGTCGAACAGCAGGAGACTAGAGTCGGAGTTCCCGGCTGCCGCCATCTTGAATTTCCCCCTCGCAAAGGATTCTTATGAACTACAGCTAACTGAAAGGTATCTAACAGGAACCAAATATCTCCTAAATGTAAAATCAAGATTGTTTTCCATATGTACTCATTATAATACTTTCTTTTGCCTCTAATGTCAATTTACCTCTTTTTAAATAAACAACATAATAAAAACTTATTTTATATTCCTTATAATTCATCCATTTTATACATGCAAGTAATGACTTCTAGTTAATTTACCAAATTATAAACCTGTTATAATAAATTAGTTTTAGAACATTTTCTTAAACCAATACGATGCTACAAGTCTATTTAAGATACTAATTATTTTTAATTTTCTTTACTTCCATAGATATTCCTTTGCTAGCTCCCTCATAAGGATGGAATGATATGATCTATAATGTTTTTTGTCTGACTACTTTCTTTTCTTTTTATTCTGTGAATGTGTCTGCTTCTGAGCTGTCTTCTATGTCATTTCCTTGATATTGTACAACTTAAAGTTTATCCTCTACCAATACATACACACATTTAAGCTCACAAGACAGTATTCTCATATACATATTGTTAAGTCTGGAAAGGGGGGCTAAGGGGAAGAATGAAGAATTCAAAGAATATACATATTGGTAAGAAGAGTGAACAGCCTCCCCCACAAGGCAGAACTAATGGATGAACCATAAAGCACAACGGAATGTTCTTTCCTAAAGACTCCGTATTAAAAACCCTCCCAGATACCTTTGAAGGTGTGACTTCCCCATTTTACATCTTCAGAATGAGGACCGTCACTTAGAAGTTCCCCTATGTCTCCCCTTTAATAAAATTGTGTTAAGCTTTCTCTCATTCTCTCTGATTCCTTCCTTAAGTTTTCCAACTTAACATATGGTGCCAAAACCCGCGACACTAGTTAAGGTGCTGCGTCCTCATCTTAAGGGAACTGCTGGGATGCCTTACTCTCTCCCGAACTAGCCTGTGCAGTGTCGAGATGCTTGAATGCCAATGTGAAGTCTCACTGCTCTCTTCTTCTCCTGTTCTGTGTGTGCAACTAGTGACTACATCTCTGCCCCTTTTGTCTTTCTGATCTATGTATTGCCTCTCCCCTTTTCCTAGAGGCTCCTAAAGCTAGACCAATTGACTTCCAGGTATTTTAAGCCACCTTTCTAGGCATTTTCCACTCCTGAGAATCCGGTTTCCAGGGGATGCTCTGAAACTCTGGTTATCTTGCCCACAGATATGATCATCATGGGTAGCCAAATACCTAGGCTACCAAGGGACAGTCCCTTGGGCTGCCTTATCTTAAATCTCTCACACTTGAGTCTAGCTGAAGACCTCTGCCTCAAGAGACATATCCTTTTTCTATAACTGGGCAGCTACTATATTAGCTAAATAATGACTCTCAATGCCCTAAGAATAGAACCTTTGGTTCAAAATCTTGACATTTTTTTCCAGCTGACTTAAATGTATTATTTCACTCCCATATCCCACTCTCTCTGTCCCAGCCTCTCCCTCCTCCTACACAGCATCTCCTCAGGAGCCCAGTGTGGATGAGCTCCAAACTGAACTCCTTTGTTCTCCAGTTGCTTTGCCCTCCCTTATTCCAACCAATCCAGACTCAATCATCCCTGCCCCACCTCTTTCTTACATCATCTCTTACCAAGCCAAAGTTGGATCTCTTTGTCCAACCATTACCACCACCCCCTTCTATTCTGACCATTCCAGACACTGCTTCTTCCATTTCTACCCCTACCTTTACTGTTGCTAGGCACCAAGGATTCCTGCCAGGCTGAATCCTTTTGTTCCCCAATTGATCTGTCCCTCTTCTACTCTGACCAATCTAGACCAGGCCACTCTCTCTCTCCCATCCTTACCAAGTCCCTCCTATGTCCTCTTCAGAAGTTGTTTTTGTTGTTGTTAGGTGCCATCGAGTTGTAGACTACTCACGGGGACCCTATAAACAAAAGGCCTGAGCACTGTTCGTATAAAGAGTTTCTGGAGGCAAGCCATTTTGGAAGTGGATGCCACTCCTGCTTCCAGGCTTGTTTTAGTCAGGAAGCTCCAGCCAACACCGTCCACCATGGGTACAACGTTTGGCACATCACTGTCACAGTGTTCAGCATCACAGCAACTATGAGTTCCTTCTGTACAGCAACGCACAGACCAGAATGTTTGGCAGAAAAACAATTTGAACTTAGCCCGAGGGTCCTTTGGGCTTAAGGCTGCCTTCTGCCTTAAACCGTAGGCCAAGCCTTGCTTGCCTCCCTCCTGGGGGCAGAGCAAACCTGCACGTCAAACACAAGCCCGGGAAAGTACTCCACTCAACTCCAAAAGCTTGCCATATAGTTCCTGCGCTCGCATCACCATGCTCCCTGTGGCAAGAAGTCACTGAGACCCTGAGAGCTTCTCCCACTTCCCATCTCCTCCAGCACCAACCCCCCAGCCTGGAAAACATTTTTATTTCCTCTTTATCTTCATCCTGTTTAGATTCCTAGTTAAATGAAAGGGTTTTTGCAACTAATATACCACTCTCTGCCAAAGGCACCAAACAAAAACACGAATACTCCAAGCCTCTCTGTTCATTCTCCCCTCCTGGCCCTCCCCCATCCCACTCCAGGGCAGAGGGGATTATCAAAGCAAAGAGGGAGTTCTCACCACCTCCTGGTAGCATGCAGACCAAGTGCATTCAACAGATAGCACCAAGCCATCAGCCCATCAGACACCTCATTCATGGCCTGGAAAACATAGCCTTTAAAGTTCCAATGCCTGAGAGGAACAGACAGAAACCAATAGACTTGTTCCCTACAGAAAGTAAATCTGCGAATCCAAACACTGATAACTGACTTGCGGCTGCAGTTAACAATCAAAAACACCTGCTCTTTCTAAGAGCCAATTACCTTTTGGTGCATGTTTCAAGTGTGTCAAAAAAGGCCATTGGGCTAGCCAGTGCCCTAACCCCAGTCCTTTAAACCTGAGCCTGATGACACAGCCTTGTGTTGTCTGTGGGACACTAGGCCATTAGAAGGCTGAGTGCCTTTCAGTGCCAAGATGCAGTAAAGTAGCACCTTCACCTAGCCCAGTCCCCCATTCCGACTAATCTCTTATGCTTGTCCACTGAAGATTGAGGATACTCAGGTTTGATGAACTTCATCACTTGTGCCAAGCCCAGGGTAGCCCTTTAAGTAGATATTAAGCTGGTTTCCTTTCTAGTTGACAGAAGGGTTACCTGTTCAGTACTCCCTTCCTTATCAGAGATTGTTTTCCCTTCCCAGGTCTCGGTAATGGGGATTAATGACCTTTCCAAGCTTCTTACCACGTATCCTCTCCTCATTACCCTCAACAAACACTCACTCACTCTTTTCTACTTATCACTACACATCCAACTCTGCTGCTAAGAAGGAACTTCCTGTCAAAACTTGGGGCTTTATTTCACTCAAAGTCAAGAAATCCTGGTTCACCTGACCAACCTTTAGTTCTTTCTTGACACTCCTTCTCTCCAAGTTCTCTCCTACTCTACTTTTATCACCAGATATTGTCAACCAGATGTTATATGAGATCTTTCCAGCCCATCTGTAGCCTCTCACTACCAACCGGTTTTCATTATTTTAAAAGACCCCTCCACTTTTCTCATTAAACCCCGATTCTCTGTCTCTGCACAACATTGCAGAAGTTTAAAACCTTTTATTATTCACCTACTTTGCAATAAGCTTCTTATCCCCTAAATAAGTTAATGATCTTTTATTCTGCAGTCCCTCATACCAGCTTTCACAAACTCACACTGCTCAACTTCTTAACTTCTTAGCCTTCAAGGGATACAGGATATCCCCTTCCAAGGCCCAACTGTCTCTCCTCACATTCACGTATCTCAGCTTGCAATGTACCCCATACTAGAAGTTTAACAGTTACTCAGTGCGGAGCTATTAAAAGCCTCAAGCCACCTCAAAATTCTGATCAAATCCTCTTTTCTCTACCTTATTGGTTTCCTTAGACACTGAATTCCCAACTTTTCTTACTAGCAAAATCTCTTTATGATGTGGCAAAAAACACCCCACAAGGTCCAGGTCCCCTAGATTCACCCCATAGAGTCGGAGGGGTTTTCTCAAGTTCCAATACTTCCCCACCTCTTTCTGTACTATATTCCTCTAAGCCCTTCCATCTATACACTGAAGGAAAACAAAATGTTGCTGTTGGCATTTTAGCTAAGCTCCTTAGACCCACCATTACCTCCATTACATACCTCTCTAAGAAGCTTAATATCATGACCCATTGGTGAAAACTCTGCTTATAAGCTCTAGCAGCTGCAGCTCTCCTCATTAAAGAAGCACTGAAATGTACCTTAAGAAGCTCCCTGCAGGTCTACTCAAGACATAAGCTTTGAGATCTGCTTTCACATTCTTTTCTATTTTTATTTCCTCTTGGGCAAATACAAGACCTCCACCTACATTTTCTCAAAACCCTGATATCTTTCTTTCTCAATCACCGTCCTTTAATCCAGCCACCCTACTGGCTCTTACTGCCCTCCCTACCTGAACAACCCATCCCAAATCCAGACCATACCCTGATTGTAGATGAAAGCTCTTGTATGACCTCTAAAGGTTACCTTCAGCCATTCGGTGCTGTATTATCCATAAACAAGGTATGGGAAGTAGCAAAAGTTCCAGAGAACATGACCTCACAAAAAGGCGAGGTTACTGCCTTACTGAAAGCACTAGATCTAGCCAGAGGCCTGACTGTCAACATTTACACAGATTCTAAATATGCCTCTTTTAAAAAAAATTCATTAATTTTAATGAACATTTACAGAGATTTTGGGTTTTCATTCATTCATTATTGCTCCTCCCCAGTTCATTCTTCTTTTTTTTCCCCCCATTGCAAGTCTGTTTTAATTGTCCAATTGCCACAGTGCTTGTCAAAGCCATTTCTGATTAATCTCCTTTGTCAGTGTGTCCTTTGCCATTCCCTATCACTCCTCCCTGAGACAGACTTTACCCTGATTCATAAGGAAAAGGGGACGGTGTATTATCTTAGCTACTTCCTGCTGAAAAGGGACACTGTGGGTTTCAGGGTGAAGATCTTCTCTCACTACTCTAAAGGGTCCCTTTTGCAATAGGAAATACATAGACTATTATGGAGATTGATTTTGGAATTTAGATGCACTGTTATCAATTGTGCTTAGCTATACATGTTCATATCCTTAAAGATATATCATGGAAGTGTTGCAGCCTAAAAGACACAAATTTAACGAAGAAATTGAAAGTACATGAGTAAAAAATTAAAGAACAACAATATTCCAAGTAGAGGCTCTAATAGTGGCATAAATCAAGTTATAGAGGGAAGGTAGTTCTTACAATAAAAGGCCTATTGACTAGCACTTTGTCTATTATAGTATAAAGGTTAGGAACCACAAGATGTAGAGGCTCAACTATGTCATTTATTGTTCTTAAGTCCTGGAGCAAATTCCATCTACCACTGAGTTGTTTTTCAACTCAGAAGTCCGCATACAAGTCAGAGGTTAAGTAAGGAACTGCTTATGAGTTTTTCCATCAATTCCAACAACTAAGAGATAGTGAGAAGAGTTGGGACCTCAGAAGGCTTTTAGGACCAAATAGTAGGCTCTTGTGTCCAGAAGTAAATGAATATACTTACCAGTAATGTTAATGCTCACCC
>NW_006399857.1:3557212-3558474 GCF_000299155.1 Elephantulus edwardii
CAGAGGCTTTGGATTTCCATTCATTCATTGGTGCACATTTGCCCCCTCCCAAGTCTCCCCCACCCCAAAACACTACCCTCTTGGAAAAGTAAAATAAAAAGTTTTCATTGTTTTACAAACCCTCCCCCAGGTCCACTCTACCATGTAGCAATTGGTCTAGACCCCTGTCATGACGGAAATACCTAATCACGTATCTCTTTTAAACAGTTTTCTGCCACCTGTGTTTCAGCGCAGTATACATTATTGAACCCATCTTACTCAGTCTCTTCACAACCCCAAGGTCAGTCCCATTCAACAACAGTGCCACTATGCAATATTTGTCCTTTTGTGACTGGGATATTTCACTCAGCATTATGTTCTCCAGAGTCAACCATTTTGAATAATATTGCATGAGTTACTTGTTTTTCAATGCATCATAGTATTCCATTGTGTGAATATACCACATCTTCTCTATCCATTCGTTTGTTGATGGGCACTTAGGTTGTTTCCAACTCCTTGCTATTGTAAACAAAGCCTCAGTAAACATGTGTGTGCATATATCTGCTTGGATGTCAGTTATGGTCTCCTTAGGGCATATTTCCAGTAGTGGAATTGCTGGGTCAAATGGTATCTCTATTTGCAATTTTTTGAGAAAGCGCCATACCGCTTTCCACAAAGATTGCACCATTTTAGACTCCCACCAACAGTGAATAAGGGATCCAGTCTCTTCACAACCTTCCCAGCATTTGTTGCTTGCTTTTCTGTTAAATTTTGCTATTTTGGCTGGGATGAGATGATATTTCATAGCTGTTTTAATTTACATCTCCATTAGAGCTAGGGATTTTTGAACATTTCTTCATGTGCTTGTTAGACATCTGAATATAGTCTTCAGTGAAGTGCCTGTTCATATCCTGTGCCCATTTTTCTATTGAATTATTTACCTTTATTTTGTTGTGGTGCTCAAGTATTTCATAAATTCTGGATATAAGTCCCTTATCTGATATGTTATATACCAAATACATTTTCCTAATCGGTGGTTTCCCTTTTTACCTTGTTGGAGAAGTTTTTGGATGTGCATAGGAATTTGAGTCTTAGACGATCCCATTCATCTGCGTTATCTTCTCCTGGTTGTAGGTTTTTCAGGATATTGGGAAGACTGTTTATGTTGTGGATTAGGACTTCTAGGGTTATTCCTAGCTTTTCTGTAATGAAGTTTATAGTCCTTGGTTTTAGTCCTAGGTCCATGATCCACCTTGAGTTGGTTTTTGTGTATGGAGTGAGGT
>NW_006399857.1:3576497-3598635 GCF_000299155.1 Elephantulus edwardii
TGGCGCAGTTAAAGATAAATCGCTTATTGTGGGGGTAAGCATTAGTTAAAGTGTTGACCCCCCTCTTAGCCCAGTGCCTTGACCCACTTACTTCCCAGCTCCACCCTCCACCAGGATAACCCATCTCATCTACCAAGTCCCTTCAGAAAATATCTTCCTTTGTCCAACCCATGATCTGACAGGTGTATATTAAGCTTTCTTGGCTTCTGTGATTAAGTTTAGCAGAATTTTTAAAAATTGGTACTCCTGAAGGCTGCATAGTATTCCATTGTATGAATGCACCACAATTTCTCAATGTGTGCAGTTGTGGTTGGACATTTGAGCTTTTTCCATGCTCTTGTGATTGTGAATAATGATGCTATAAATATTGCTTTACAAATCATCATTTCTCTGAGTTCTAATTTCCTTGAGGTGTATTCCTAGTACTGGGATAGCTGGATCATATAGACTCTCCATGTGCAACTTTTTTGAGGAAGCACCAAACTGTCTTCCTCCAGGTTCTTCCAGAGTGGTTGTACCATTTTGCACTATGAGTTTCCACCTCTCCATATCCTCTCCAATTGATATTTGACAAGTAAATAAAACAAACAAATGGAGAAAAGACAACCTCTTCAACAAATGATGCTGTCAAAACTGCACTGCTACTTGCAGTGCAGCCCAGAAACAGGATTCACATCTCACATTGTAATTATGCTGTTGAGTCGCCTGCGACTCAGCTGACACTATTCACAAAAAATAATTCAAGGTAGGTCAGAAACCTGAGGGTAAATCCCCAAACCATAAAGTTCATCAGAGACAAACTAGGACCAAACTTAGGAGATCTAGTCTATGGTATAAAGAAACTGCCAAATACAGTTAGAAATGCAAAATCTGGAGGGGATAAAATTGATCAATGTGAACTTGTAAAGATTAAATCTATGTGTCCATCAAAACCTTTTTCCAATAATATGAAAAGAAAACCTACTGACTGGGAAAAACTTTAGTAATACTATCTCAGACAAAGGTCTCATAGCAAAAGTTTACAGAATCCTTCAGGGCCTCCACAAGAACAAGACTAATAACTCAATTACAAAATGGGCAAAAGACATGAAAAGGATTTTCACAGATGAAGACTTTCAGATGGCCAACAGACACATGAAGAAAGTATCAAAATCACTGGCAATAGGAGAGATTCAAATCAAAACTATGGTGAGATACAATGTCATCCGAGTAGCAATGACAAAGTTTAGCAGGACAGCAAGCAATGAATGTACAAATTAATCTTATAGGGAGGTCTGGTGTCCTAGTGATAAAAATTTGTGTTGCTACACCAAAAGCAATCTCTTCCTGTGGTATTTATTTTCTCTGAAAACTCACTGCAGATTTAACTATGAGTCTCTTCTGACAAGAAAGTATACAACAACTAATGCAATCTTATAATAATAATTTAATCCAATCGTTCTGTTTTCAAATTAGGTTTTTGAAAAAAATTTATTTTATATTGGTTAGTTCACAAAGTTTGTATACATTGTTTTTCACACTACACTTCATTCATATTGTGTTTCATAGAACCATCCCCACAAATTATGTTTCATGAAATCATTCACTATTGGAACGTTCTCGTCATTATCCAATCTTTTTAGATTCCTTCTGAATCTTTCCCATTTCCTTCATCCCCTTCCTGTAAAACCTTGTGATTTCACCCTTTCCCATCCTCACCTCTCTGCTCCCTTCCCTTCCCAATTTGGTTTCCCATACATGTTTTACTAGTTACCTTTTAATTTTTACAATAATGATGTTATATAATATTTGTCCTTATGACACTGAGTTAGTTCACTCAACATAATGCTCTCCAGTCTTTTCCTAGTTACGTAGTTTTGTTTTTTATTTTTTAAATCATTGCTCCTGAGTGCTGCATATTATTCTATTATGTGAGTACACCACAATTTCTCAATCCATTCAGTTGTAGTTGGGCATTTGGGTTGTTTACATGATCTTGCAATGGTGAGAAATGCTGCTTTGAACATTGGCACACAAATCCCCATTTGTGTCTCTGTTTTAATTTCCTTAGAGTACATTCCTAGTAATGGAATAGCTGGGTCATACGAAGTTTCTGTATTCAAATTTTAAAGGAAATGTAAAAATGTCTTCCATAACAGTTATACCATTTTACAATTCCACTAATAGTATATGAGAGTTCCTGACTCTCCACATCCTCTCCAACATTAATTGCTGATTGCTCTGCTAAACTTTGCACTGCCACTAGTGTAAGATGGTATCTCATTGTGGTTTTAATTTGATTCTCTTTAATTGCCTGTGATTTTGAACATTTTTTTTTTCATGTGTCTGTTGGCTATTTGGATATTTTCCTCTATGAGATGTCTTTCTACGTCTTTTGTCCATTTTGTAATTGGTTATTAGTCTTTTACTTCTGGAGACCCAGAAGTATTCTGTAAACTTTTTCTATAAGACCCTTGTCTGAGATGGTATTGCAACTGTTTCTTACTGATAGGTAAGTTTTCTTTTTTGAAAAAAAATTTTTGATAAGCACAGAGATTTAATCCTTAGAAGGTCCCATTGATTAATTTTATCCTCTCCAGACTGGGCATTCATGGGTGTATATGGCAGTTTCTCTACACCATAGCTTAGGCCCAAGATTGATGTCTTATCAAGCTTTGTCTCTTAACAACTTTATGGTCTTAGAGGTCACTGATCAGCTGTGAAGACATCTGGTCCAGGAGTGTGCGTGTTTGTGTGTGTGTGTGTGTGTGTGTGTGTGTGTGTGTGTGTGAGTTCTTTAATAACCCACTCAATTTCTTCTTTTATGATCAATCTGTTCAAGTGTTCTACATATATCCATGTAAATATGGGTAGGGAATGAATTTAAAAGGATTGGTCTATTTCCTCTAAGTTTTAAAATTAATCAGAGTATGTTGTTGTTGTTGTTATGTGCCATCAAGTTGCCTGCGACTAATAGCGACCCTATGTACAACAGACCTAAACTCCGCTCTGTCCTGTGCCAATCGCACCATCTGACACTCCCATCCCAATTATCCCAGTCACTGAATCAATCAACCTCATAGAGGGCCTTCCTCTCCTGCGCTGTCCCTCCACCCTCCCAAGCATGATGTCCCTCTCCAAAGACTGGTCTCTTCTCACAACATGTCCAAAGTATGTTAGACGGAGCCTCAGAATCTTTGCCTCCAAGGAGCCACCCGGTTTAACCCTTTCCAGGACAAATCTGTTTGTTTTCCTAGCAGTCCATGGTATTCTCAATACTCTTCTCCAGCACCACAGCTCAAAGGCATCAAGTCTCCTTCTATCCTCCTTGGTCATTGTCCAACTGTCTGATGCATAACAAGCGATTGGGAAGACCAAAGCCTGTATCAGACGCACCTTAGTCTCCAGAGAGACACCATTGCTCTTTAGTACTTTGGAGAGGTCCCTAACAGAGACTTTCCCATGGCAATGCACCTTTTAATTTCCTGGCTGCTGGTGCCAAGACTGTTGAGTATGGAGCCAAGCAAACTAAAGCTGTGTACAATCTCAATCTCTTCACCATCCATCCTGATGCTGTCAATTGGTCCAGTGGTGAGAATCTTTGTTTTCTTGACATTGAGCCTCAATCCATATTGTAGGCTGCAATCCTTGACACTCGGCAACAGGCGCTTCAGGTCCTCTTCAGTTTCAGCAAGCAGCGTTGTGTCATCCACATAACGCAGGTTGTTGATAAATCGTCCACCAATCTGACCCCACATTTTTCCTCATGGAGCCCAGCCTCCCGGATAATCTGTTCTGCAATAGGTTGAAAAGGTACGGAGAAAGGATGCATCCCTGGCGTACACCCTTCCCAATTTTGAACCATGCAGTTTTCCCTTGCTCTGTTCTGACGACTGCCTTCTGGTCCAAGTATAAGTTTAGCATTAGAACGATCAAGTATTCTGGGATTCACATTCAAATTCTTCTGGTTCTGCTATCATTTATTAATTAATTTATGTTTTTCTTTCTTTTGTTAAGTTTGCCAGTGTTTTGTCAATTTTATTGACCTTTTCAAAAAACCAGCTCCTGGACGTGTTGATGGTTTGAAGTGTTTTTCTGTTTTCTATTTCATTTCTTTCAGCTCTTATTATTATAATTTCCTTTCTTTTTGATGCTGTAGGGTTAGATTGGTATCCTTTTTTAAATCTGATGAATGTTTTACTCTAGATCATTAATTTTTGCATGTGTTTGTCTATTACTATGAGCTGACCCCTGAGGATTGCCTTAGCTACAGGATTTGGTACTTTGTATTTTCATTATAATTTCTTTCAAGGAAGAGGTTTGGTGTTTTTTTTTGTTTTTTGTTTTTTTTTTTTAAATATCATTCTTTATTATTTCTATAACCCAATTAGGGGTCTATCAGAATGTTATTTAGCTTTCAAGTTGCTCGCTTAATAAGACTTATCATCTTGTGATGGTTAATTTCTATTCTAATGGCATTGTCGTCTCAGGAAATACTTTGCATTTTTTCCAATGTTTTGTTGAGGCTTGCTTTGTACCCTAATATGTGATTAAATGTGGAGAATGTCCCATGTGCAATTGAGAAGAAAGTGAATTCAGTTTTAATTGGGTGCAGTGCTCTGAATACATACACAAAGTCGAGTTGGCTGAATGCGTAATTGGGATCTTCTGCATCTTTGTGAAGTTTCTTTTGAATTGACCTCTCCTTTGGCAAGAGTGTCATGTTAATGACTCCTATCACTGTTGTGGTGCTAGATATTTCTTTCTTCAATTTTCTCAATAGTTATTTTATGTATTTAGTAGGTCTATCATTTGGTGCATAGATAGATATTGACCAACGTTATGTCTTCTTGATATACTGTGCCTTTAATCATTATAAAGTGTCCTTCCTTATCTTTTATGGTGGTTTTCATTGTGATTTTTATTTTATTAGAGATTAGTATCACCACTCCTGCTTTATTGTGGATGTCAGTTATTTGCTATATGTTTTCCAGTCTTTGATTTTGAGTCTATCTTTCTCTTCACTTCTTAGATGTGTCTCCTTTATGAAATACATTGATAGACTTTCTTTTTTTTATGAATTCTTTTACTATTTTTCTCTTGATTGTTGCATTTAGTCAGTCACATTAAGTGTAATTATAAATAGCTGAAATTTTATCATTGCCCTTTTTCTGTGTGTTCTTTTTTGATTCTTATTATAGTTTATCTACTTTTCTTTGGTTTCTCTGTGAGAAGGACTTCCTTTAAACATTCCTATAGATTTGCCCTTGTAGTTACAAATTTCTTAAGTTCCTATTTTTCTGCAAAGGATGTGATTTCGCCTTCATATATAATGGAGACTTTAGTGGGTACAGGATCCTTGATTGACTACAGTTTTCTTTCAACTTTCTGTACATGCCATCCCATTGTCTTCTTGATCACATAGTTTCTGCTGAAAAATCAGAACTTAATCTTACTGCTTTTTCTTTGTAATCCACTCTCTCTTGTGCTGCTTTTGGTGTTATATACTTATCTTTTATTTGGATAATTTTACTATATCTATATGTTTTCCTTTTTTGGGTCTAGTCTATTTGGTATTTGTTGAGCTTCTTGAATGGGAATTTTTTTTTTCATAATACTTGGGAAGTTTTCTTCTAGTTCCTCTTCCACAATTTTTTTTCAGTGATTTCTCTGTCCCTTTTGTTTTCTGGAATTCCAGTCACATATATGTTACTCCTTTTTACTTCATCCCATATGATTCTAATGTTTTCTTTATTTTCTTATGTCTCATCTCTGATTTTTATTCTAGTATGTTTCTGTTGAATCTCTTATATTTTAGTTCACTGACTCTCTGCTCCATCTCTTTTGTTCTACTTTTTTTCCCCCTTCAAGCATGTTGGACATTTCTGTTATTTTGGACTTAATATTTTGAATTGCATTTTCATGTTTTCTGTTAGTTCTAGTACTATGTTGGCTGTGCCTTCTCTATCTTATGATAATTTTTAACTTACTGTATCTCTTTATCTATCATTTCAATTATCTTTTCCATCTTTTGCACTATCTTACATTGTGGTGAAAATTTCTATTCATCAGTAAATTTCTTTTTGCTCCATGTCTCTAGAGTATTTGCTTTCTTAGTGTCTTCCATTGTTTCTTCTGTCATTTGTACCTTCTTCTGTACCTGTCCAAATAACTTCTCATCAATATATGGTTCTCTATAGGGTAGTCCCTTTTTTGGTGGCTTTCATTGTTTTTCCTATCACCTGTACTTTCTTTCATAGTTGTTCAAATGTCTTTATGTCAACATATATCATCTTTCTTTTTAGCTCTGGGTATTCATTGGTCTGCAATATTCTTTGCATTTTTTTCTTCTTTTTTTGAGATGGCTTAGTTTGTTTTCTCACAGTGTTTGAAGATGCCTGTTGCTTTCTCTACACTGTGTGAAGTTTTTGCTTGATAAGTGTTAGGCTATTGTGTCTGCACAAGTTGTCAATAATTCTTATCTTTATGATGTTGTTAACAAGTTGCCAGATTAAAATATTCAATCTATGGGTTGAGCCACTCACTCTACTGAAAGTTCTTTTCTAGGAAAATTTGCCTTTCCTAAGTTCTTTCAGGTTTTCATTGTTCTGCACAGCCTCCCTCCAGTAATCAATGTCCCAAAGTTTATTTTCCTCCTACACCTGTGGAGTGACGGAGTAGTATGAGACTAGGTACTCCCCTCAAAAATTTCTGTCTAGGGAAGTTTCAAGTCAATTCTCTGTTTTGCAGCTCAAAGTGCCAGTTAAGAATTCTGAGAAAGTCTTTCCCCTGCTTGTGGCTCTGTGTCCCAAATTCTGTTGTCCTGTGTGTCCCCTGGGATGGCCCCTACAGCTGCAGAGGCAAGAATCCCCAAAAGGAGGGAATTATCTCCAGGGAAGTTTCAGTCCTGTCTCCCCATAAGCATCCCAAATAGCTCACTCTGAACAGCACTGTCTCACCTCCTGCACTTCCTTTCCTGATGCTTAATGTCTTGTTTTGTCTCTGGACTTACAGGTGATCAGGGCTGACAACTAATACAGTTTGCATGAAGCGGAGTCTCGAGTCAGGCCTCCCTTTAGCAGAAAGCTTAAAAAGTCTTTCCCTTTCTTATGGCTCTGTGTCCCAAAGGATAAAGCGTTTAATGTACACAGAGACGTAATCATAGAAGGATCCATTTATTGCTGTTATCCTCTCCTGGTTGTGCATTTCTGGCTATATTTGCCAGCCCATTTATACCATAAGGTAGGCCTTCTATACTGTACTATGGATTGTAAAAAATGAAAAAAAACCACACACACAAAAAACCAAATAAAAAAAAAAACCTCAAAAAAACCCCAGACATGCTGTGTCTTCTGTGTGTACTAAGTCATCTCTGTGTGTCACGTTGTCTGCCTACAAATTAGGTTTTTAAAATTTTATTTCTTTAATATTGCTTAATCTGTAATTAATGGTTAAAATACTACATTGAGAGATTACTGCAGTAGTTTAAGCTAGATTTAGAAAAGGTTGTGTCACCTGGAATGTAATTGCTGTTGTCATATGATCCTGTTTGAAACAAGAGAATACCAGAAGACTGTCTGTATGTGTTTCACTTACTATGCAAGGCTATTTGACTATGTGAATAATAAGAAATAACAGCTAATGTTTTGAAGAATCAGATTCCAACGACAGTTACGTATTCTCATATGAAACTTATATGCAGTCTGACAAGCTTTTGTCTGAAGAGAGTATGGGACACTGTATGGTTTAAAATTAGGAAAGGTGTGCATCTGAGCTCTATCCTTTATCCATACCTGTGCAGTCTGTACACTAAGAAAAACATTTGAGAAGCTGTGGTCTATGAAGAAGGTAGGCTCAGGATCAGAGGAATACTTATTAACAACCGATGTTATGTAGATGACACACCTTCTTTGCTGGAAGTGAGGAAGACTTAAAACATTTGATACTGAAGAATAAGTTCTAAAGTCTTCAGTATGGATTAAATTTCAATATCAAGAAAACACATCATGATAGATGGAGAAAAGATTGAAACTGTGAATGATTTCATCTGACTTGAATCTACAATCAACACCTTTGGTATCAGAACTCGGAAGATCAGGAGACATATTGGACTGGACAATTCTGTCAGGGAACTCTCCAAATTACTGAGAAACGATGATGTTAGTTTGAAGACTAAGGTGTATTTTTTGAAGGCCACCATATTTTCCAAACAGTTCTTATGTATCTAAATGCTGGGTAACTAATAAGGATGATAGAAAAATAATTTGTGCCGTTGAGCTGTGATGTTGGAGGAGGGTATTAAATATCCCATGGACCACCAAAAGAAGAAACAGATATGTATTGAAGAACTTGTGACTGAAATGCTCGTTGGAGGCAAAGATGACAATGCTTCATCTCACACATCTTAGCATGTTGCTAGAAGATGTTGTTTTTGGAGTAGGATACCATGTTTGGAGAGGTAGAGAATCAGCAAATGAGAGCAAATATGATCAATGAATTAGACTGATATAGTAACTACAACAAAGGGCTTATATTTATCATAGTTGTTCTTTATAGGGTCACTATGAGTTGTACTTAAATTGATATCAGCTAACAACAACCATAATAAAAAATAACAGAGAACAGGTTTCTGCATATTTATTTATTTACTCAAAGTATTAAAATTGTGAATTCATGAAATTATGAGGAAAAAACTTTTTATTTTAGATGCATTTTTTATTTGATGAAATACTTTGTGTATAATGCATTCTATTACCCTCTGAATTATAAAGTGGAAAGCTTCATTTTAAGAGAAGCAGTGTTTTTAAAATTAAAAATACAAAAAAATTTTTTAAATTAAAAATATAAAAACTGGTACACAATGAGGGAGTTTTTCTTTTGCTTTTCAAGGAGAGGAGCAAATGGGGGGAGGGGGGAGGGGTTTGTGCGGGGAGAAGGGTGCAGCAATGCATGAATGGAATCCCAAAATCTCTGTAGATGTTCATTGAAATGAAAAATAAACAACCTAAATTAAAAAAATATATAAAAATTAATGTAACCCAATGCAATTGAGTCAATTTTAATGTGTAGCAAGCTTCTAGGAGACTGGAATTGACTCATGGAATTAATAACAGAGTAAATATTTGTGGAAGTCAATTATATAATCTTTCTTCCAGAAAGTGTCTGGTGAATTGGAACTGCTGACCTTTGGGTTAGTCACACAAAGCATAACCAATAACCTCCAGAGAACCTTAACGGAATTAAAAACATTGTGTTAATCACTTGTAAAATTGTGCAATAAATCTGTTATAATTTATTTGTTGAAATATTAATGTCACTGCTTTAGTTCTTTTATTAAACTTCACTATCCACAATTAGTTCCATGTCTAATACTTATCTCATAATTCATTAACAAATGGTGGATACCATATTAAAAATAAGCAGATTGAAATCTCTCTGGAATTTGTGAAAAATGCATTAGTAATGAACACTCAGAACAAATTAATGTAATTATGGTGCTTTGAGATGTCTTTCACAAATGTGAGAGAGCTTGATTTAAAGTTTGGATTTCAGGTACTCTGAATAAAACTGCATCTCATTTACCTATAATTTAATTGTTGAATCACCTTCTTACAATTTAAACATTTACGTATTTCTTTCAGTTGCATGGTCAGGTGGCTGCATCCAAATTTGTTGGAAGAGACTGGTGAGCATGTGAGGGGTTGCATTTGTTTCTTTAAAAACATCTTGGTTTATATTTCATTAATTCCTGGGCCTTAATTTTTTTTCCACTTTCTTTAGTGTTTATTTAGTTTAGGGTTCACAGGGTTTTCAGTGCCTTCGGTATGGATTTCATCTCAACATCAAGAAAACAAAGATTCTTACAACTGGATCAATAGGCATGGTTATGATGGGTAGAGAGGAGACTGAAACTGTCAACAGCTTTATCTTGCCTGGATCCACAATTAACACCTTTGGTATCAGCACTCAGGAAAAAAGGAGACACATTGCACTGGGAAAATCTGCAGTTAGAGAACTTTCCAAATTATTCAGGAGTAGTGATGTCAATTTGAAGACTAAGGTGCATCTGATTCAGGCCATAGTCTTTCCAATTACTGGCTATGCATCCTAGACCTGGACAATGAATAAGTATGACAGAAAAAGAATTGATACCTTTGAGCTATGATGTTGAAGAGGAGCACTGAACATTCCATTGATAGCCACGAGAACAAACAGGTGCAGCTGGAGTGCTCTTTGGAGACAAGAATAATGAAGCCTCACCTCACATACTTTGGACATGGAGAGGGACATGATGTTGGGAAGGATGGAGAGTCTGTGAAGGAGAGGAAGACCCTTGACCAGGTGGATTGACACAGAGACTGCTGAAATGGGCCCTTGTGTGTCAGGAAATGTGAGGATGATACAAGACAGGACATGGTTCAGTTCTTTTTTCAAGGTCCTTTTTTCAAAAAAGCCCCAAGAAGCAAAACTGAACCCAATGCAACCCCCAAAAAAAAATTTTTTTTCCAAAAGGTTCAAGGAAGCCTAACCCTCCTCTTTTGCTACTATTCTTGCTGATACATAATTTTCTGAAATGGTTCTGTGTCAACCATTTATTTTTGGTACTGTTACTCAATATATTCATTCAAACTTCTTTTTCTCTTTCCTGCAATAAAATATTATGCCTATAGAATACTTGAATATTGCAACTTGAAGCTTGAATTTATTCTTTAGTCTTTCAGCTTGAGAAATGACAAGCATGTTCTTCCCTTTTGGTTTTCTAACTTAAGGTCTTTACATGTTTTGTAATTATGGTTTTGTTTTTTTTTTTTCTGTTTGTGCTGCCTTTGAATCTCCTGTTCTGGTTCTCTCTCTTTTTTTTTTTTTTTTTTAGCACTGTCTCTCCTTGCTTGGGACTCTTTTTATTCAGTGCAATTTTCACATTCTCTTAAGACATCAAATTTAGTCTTTCTCTCCTATCTTTATAATGATCTTTCACTTTCTTCATGAGTGATATCCTTAATGCTATCACACAATTTTCCTGGTCTGTCATGCTCAGTGCATCAAATCTATTTTTCATAAAGTTTTTCAATTCAGATGGAATCGATTCAAGGTTGTGCTTTGGTCCTTATGGAATTGTTTCATTTTCTTCAACTTTAATTTAAACTTAAATATGAGTAATTTATCATGTCTTCAACAGTCAGTCCTTAACCTAGCTTTGACTATGGATATTGAGATCCTCCATGGTCTCTTTCCACCAATGTTGTGCTCTTAAGTTGAAATTGGCTGATAACTGACTGATTTTCCAGCTGTTTTTCAGTTAATAAATCACATAGGAGTAAAATTCCAATCTTTTTCCCATGTAACAGCTGGTGGACTTGAACAATGTGCCTTTGGGTTGGAAGTTCAACTCCTTATCACTGGGATATCGAAGCTTCTTTTCTACTGATATGGCCAATCTTATTCCCATATAGTTGGTTATGCATGGTATATGTGCAGAGTTACCATTTATAGTGGTTTTTTTTTATTTTTAAAAAGTCTTCACAATGAATAAAATATTGATTTTTCAAAATTCTATGATGCAATTTTTATCCTCATTTCTGTCACTAAGATTTTATTTTCCAATTTTTGTATTTCACTCAACAATATTATAAATGCTTCTTGATTGGATAATTTATTAATTTCAGACTTCAAAATATGGAAAAATATTCAATTTCCTAATCTTGCTTTTAGTGAATGGTTATAAATTTGAATATTAGTTATATTAACTACTATATATTGGGTTATATATTTGAATAGTAGTTATATTAACAAATATCCCTTGTATGAGTATGGATGACATCCTATCCCTCACAGCACTGTACTGTAGGACAGATCTTTAAATTTTTTTTGCTCTGTCTCTCTTTTTTTTTCTTTTTTCTTAATGTCAAGAGGAAAGCTGCTATGAGTTTTAGAGTCTCAGAGATTGATTAGAAACAACCACCACACATTTAGCAAGTAAATTAGTTCCTAGTAGAACCTTTAGATCATAATTCAGTCAAGGTTAAAAGTTTTAAGCCTTGTGGGATATTAAGCAGACTATCTAGTCAATCAATACCCAAATGTATTGACAATGGAAACTATAAACAGATACATATATGTTATTTTAAAGTGCTGCATTTATGAGATTATTTTTGCAATAGAGAAAACGTATGCAAAGTTTTAGCATATAAGATGTGGTCTTCTCTTTGTTTTCTTATAACCATGACAATCACCCAAGCATAAGAGCATATATCTTACCTATCATACATAAACAAAATCTGTTATTAAGAGATAACTATATAGAATTATAGTTGAATGAGTGAGAGGACCGAAATACTCTGATGAAAAAGCTAGACTACAGTTAATAAGAAAGAATGTAGCATCAGGATTAGAAGAATATTCATCTGAATATGTACACAGATCTTTCAACCTTGTTTGCAGAAAGTGAAGAATACTTGAAACAATTATTGCAAAAGATGAAAGACTATCTCTCTAAGGGAGCTCTGGTGGCCTAGTGGCAAGAAGCTGCAACTACAATCCCAGAGGTGCACGGTTCGAATCCACCAGGTGCTCTGCCGGGGAAGGTGGGACAATCTCCTCTTGTACAAGTCAGATTTGATTTGATGGTACACACAAAAAAATAATAAAGAAAATAAAAAAAGATGAAAGACTACATCTTGACATTAAGAAAACAAAAATTCCTAACCACTGGACCATTAGACAGCATCATAATATGGAGAAAAGACTGAAGTTGTCAATGATTTTATATTACTTGGACTCAAAATCAGCAACAATTGTAGCAGCAGTCAAAGAATCAAAGACATACTGCATTGGGAAAATCCATTGACAAGGACCTCTCAAAAGTAATGGAGAGCAAGAATATAAACTTGAAAACTAAGGTAGGTCTGAATCAGCCAATTTGCTTTTCATTTGCTCCCTATATACTGAAAAGTTGGACAAAAAAATGCAAAAACTAAAATGTAACCTATGTCATTCAATTGTGATGTTGATGAAGAACATCAAGTATGTTGTTGTTATGTGCCTTAGAGTTGTCTCTGACTAATAGCGACTCTATGTACAACAGAGCTAAATGCTATCCTATCCTGTGCCAATCTCACTATCTCTGACACATGTACCCCCATTATATGAGTCACGGAATCAATCCATCTCATTGAAGGTCTTCCTCTCCTGCACTGTCCCGCCACACTCCCAAGCATGACATCCCTCTCCACAACTGGTCCCTCCTTGAAACATGTCCAAAGTATGTCAGACGAAGCTTCAGAATCCTTGCCTCCAAGGAGCAGCCCATCTTCACCCTCTCTAGGACAAACGTGTTCATTTTCTTAGCAGTCGATGGCATATTCAACACTCTTCTCCAACACCACAGCTCAAAGGCATCAATTCTCCTTCTATCATCAATACTCATTGTCCAGCTTTCTCATGCATAGCAAGTGATTGTAAAGACTATGGCCTGTATCAGGCACACCTTAGTCTCCAGACTGCCTTTGTTGCACTTCAGTATTTATTGAGATCTCTAACTGCAGACTTTCCCATTAAAATACGTCTTAATTTCCTGGATGCTGGTGCCAAGAGTGTTGACTGTGGAGCAAAGCAAACGAAAACTGTGAACAATTTCAATCTCTTCACCATCCATAATGATGCTGCCATTCGGCCCAGTGGTGAGAATCTTTGTTTTCTTGACATTGAGCCTCAATTCCATACTGAAGACTACAGTCTCTGACCTTCCACAGAAAGCACTTTAGGTCCTCCTCAGTTTCAGGAAGCAAGGTTGTGTCACCTGCGTAACACAGATTGTTGATGATTCTTCCTCTAATTATGGTGCCACATATCGCCTCATAGAACCCAGCCTCCAGGATAACCTGTTCTGCATAAAGATTAAAAATGTATGGTACAGCCTTCCCAATTTTGAACCATGCGGTGTTCCCTTTCCTTTGTCCTAACACCTGCCTCCTGGTCCAATCATAAGTTTCGAATTAACTGACTCTTCCAGTAAGTTGGCCAAGTGGTTGTTCTCCAGATTTCTTGGCACTACTTGGTAAGCACATCGAGGACAGCATCTGTAAATTGAAATATGTCAATTGGTATAGCATCCATTCCTGAGGCCTTATTCTTAGTCAATTCTTCAAGGCAGCCTGAGCTTCTTCCTTCATCACCATAGGCTCTTGCTCATATGTTGTTTCATTAAATTCTTCTGTGTCTTCAAATTCCTTTTGGTATAATGACTCTGTATACTCTTTCCGTCTTCTTTTAATACTTGCAGGAACATATCATATTCTGCCCTAAGTATCCTTAAGTATTGCAACTCAAGGTTTGGATTTCTTCTCCAGTTACTTCCCTGAGCTTAAGAAATGTTGAGCAAGTTCAGCCCCTTTAATTTTCTCATTCCAGCTCTTCCCACATTTCAATATAATACTTTACTTTGTCTTGTCGCACAGCCTTTTGAAATCTCCTGTTCAGCTCCTTACTGTCTTGATTTCTTCCTTCTGCTTTGGCTTCTTGACACTCCAGTGCAATATTTAGAGTCTTTTCTGACATCCATTTTGGTTTTCTTTCTTCCTCCTCTGTCTTTGCAATAACCCTTTGCTCTCTTCCTGGATGATATTCTTGGTATCTTCCCATAACTCATCTGGTCTTCACTCATTAGTGTTCAAGGCCTCAAAACTGTTCATGAGATGGTTCTGAAATCCAGGTGGGATAGACTCAAGGTCATATTTGGTTCCTGTGGGCTTGATTTCACTTTCCTTAGCTTCAGCTTAAACTTGCATGTGAGTAGTTGGTGATCTGTTTCCCAATCAGCACCAGGCCTAGTTTTCAGAGCTGATATTGAACTTCTCCAGTGGTTATTCCCACAGATATATCTGATTCTTATGCATACCATTAGGTGAATATGTATAGCCTGCATTTATGTTTCTTATAAAACATATCTGCAAGGAATAAATTGTTGATTGTGCAAATTCTATCATCCTATCTCCAGCTTCATTTCTGTCACCAAGTCTACATTTCCAATTGTTATGTTGAATGAAGAGCATTAATTATACCATACCAAAAGAATAAACCAGTCTGTTTTGGAGGAAGTAAAACCAGAGTACCCCTTAAAGCGAAGGATGGTAAAACTTTATCTCACATACTCTTCACATGTTATTAGGAGAGACTAGTTCTTGAAAAAGATATCAAGTTGGGTAAGTTATTGGGATGAAGACTATCAACAATATAGATTGTTAGTGACAGTAACAATGGGTTGGAGCATATCAGATAACAGGAGGATGGATCCAACAAAGTTTACAGGATCCAGTAAAGTTCCAATATGGTATGCGTAGTGTTGTTATGAATTGTTATCAATTTGATGGCACCAAACAATAACAATTGTCATAGGATGCCACTTCATCTTGGAAAAAATTAAGTGGTTTCAAATTTTCTAAAATAATTGCATAATTTCCAGATACATTTTCGTTATCATTCATTTGTCGCTGTCAAAACTTGAAGCTGAGAATATAAAATAATATAAAGTAGAAACTAATGATCATGTGGGGAATTTTTCATTGCACCAAGGTGCCTTGAATTACATTGTTTAATAAATTTGTAATATAATTTCAATATTTAAAATAAACTATATACATATTATGTTACAGGGAGCTTTAGTAGAATGGTGTGTTTAGAGTTTCATTGCTAGTTCAGTGACCTGTGTCCATGGCAGTTCAAATCTACCAGTGATTTTTCAGGAGAAAGATAATCAATCTCTTCTCATATGTTTTACATTCTCAGAAACCCCATGGAAGGTTAGCTAAATGTTGGTTTTTACTTGATAGTGAACATTGATAGAAATACATGTGTTATGTGTTGGAAGTAGCAATGGCATCCACTTCCTAAACAGCATACCTCTGGAAATTCGGTGAAGTTTGCAAAACGGCGATGGTTGTGGAGGGCTTCAGGCATTTTGTCCATGGGGTCACTATGAGTCATACTCGACTCAATGGCGATCAACCATCACAACAACATATTATGTTTAGTAAAAATAAGAGAGACTACAGAATTGATTTGTATATAAAAATATTAAACATTAGAAAATATTTTATCTTGAAGAGTTACAGTACAGTATTTTATAGAATATTCATTATTGAACAAATCACTGAAAAAGGCTCTTTTGATTTAACTGCTACCTTTCTCCATTGGGAAAGCAGTACAGTGCGTGAAACATCACTTGAGTTAATTACAAGATGGTACATAACAAAATAATTTTATTCATTTCATGTGGAAGTCATTGGTATTTGCTTATGTTTTAGGAAGAATAATAAATTCCGCAATAATAGATTCTCTTAACACTAAATAAGGATTTACAATTTTTAAAAATGTGATTTTTACTAAATTCAATGCTTTGGATAAAATGTTCCCAGTAAACTTTTGTCTTTTTAAACCTGTTTTTAGTCTGAGGATAGTAGTTGAATGTTGTATAAAACAATCATTACCGCCTGTAGAATAAACAAATGCAAACAATGACCTTGATTCCAGAGAAAGTGTGCAGGGATCACCATGCAGAAATGTGGGATAATTAGCTATTATTCCACTGTTGTTGAAAACATTAATTATTTAATGAGCTTGAAATGCTGAAGTGTTTGCCTCTCACTAAATATACTGCTTGGTGATCAACAGTTAGGCTTAGTCCACAGTGTGGAGGGGGAAGGGGCGAGGGAGAACCCTTAAATGATTTCTTAAAACCATATTGCTAATTTCAATTATCTTTTGAAAATAAAGGAGAGAGAAGCAAAGTATCAAATTTGCTGGTACTTGACATCAAGACATAAAATAAGGTCACGTTGAGGATGAACTGAGGAAATTGAGTCGTGAGGCCGAATATATACCATGGTACTTCCAGATTTCTTTTACACACAACATGTGAGGTAATGATATTTAAAATTTCATACTTTAGGTTGTGCGTGTGAACATGTTTTGAAGAAAACTTGACAAGTCTTAGAATGTATAGTTCTCTATGAAATGTGTTCAAGGAAGGTAATCAACATGTTAATTTTTTACTCACATGTGGCAGGTGCAAACTGCCCTATACATTTCTCGGTCTTTTTCCTACAAAACTAACTGGGTGGGTTCAAAATGCCAAACTTTCAGCAAACAGCCCAGTGCTTGACCATTGTGCCACTAGATCTTCTTTAACCGGAATAGTTTTCCCATTACTGACAAGACAGTTCCAACTCATAGGGACTCAATAGGATAAAGTAGAATTGTTCACAGTGTTGCTAAACAGTCATAATCTTGATGAAAGCAGACTGCCAAATTTTTATTCTGAACTAATTGGTGGGTTCTAAACTGCTAACATTTAGTAGCTAAGAATTTAACCACTGTGATGCCAGCACTCCTTAAGTTAAATAGTAGTTTTTTTGTTGTTGTATACTATCAGGTCAGAACTGATCTATAGCTGGCCCTCCAGCAGGTTTCCAGAGGCAGGCAATTGCTTAGGAGTAGATTTCCCGAAGTAGTAGAGAGTCATAAAAACTAAAACTAAAGCAAAACAAAACAAAAGAACACCAAACAATAACCAACATCAATAAATTTCATATAAAAAGTGATCACTGCCAAGTTGATTCTGACTTTTGCCAAAAGCAAGCATTAAAGAGAATCACCCCACAAGTTTTTCTTGACATTAATCGTGACAGAAGCATATTACCAAGATTTTCTTTTGTAGCCCCAGTGGAAGAGTTTAAGCTGCCATCCTTACCTCTGTTCCACCAAGGACTTCCTTACTTTAAAAATACTACAAGGGAAATACATATGGAGACAAAGGTATAAAATATAATCTTTGTTTACTTGTAGTTGCCTAGTACCAGGAACATAATCAGGATCAAAGTTATACAAAAATTTATATTTTGAAAATAAATAAATCAGTACTATAGAAACAACTTTTTAAAAAGTCTTTTTTTAAAAAAAATTGAAAAGAAGAACATATTTCAAAGAAAAGAAATAAATCAGGTTGTTTACAGATGCTGTTTAAGTTTTCAAGTAATTCAATGGCTAACTACCACCAGGGAGAATATTGTGAGATGAAATGTGACACGAAAATTTGAAATGTAATACTAGGAAGACCATGGAGTCCCTGGCTTTCATGGAATTAAGCAATACTAACTGTTCTAACTTAAATAATGTTAGCTGACTTAGTTATCTAGTGCTGTTATAATGTAAGTGCCACAAGTTAGTGGCATGAACAAATAGAAATCTCATCTATCACAATTTAGAAGGTTACAAGTATGAATTTCTGGTGCCAATTATGAGGAAAGGATTTCTTCTTCTGTCAACACAATGTAAGACAGAAATTCTTTTTAATACCTATGCACTCTATGTTCTTTAGAGATTTCTTGTTTTTTAGAGATAGGTCTTGCCATGAATCTTAGCATGGAGCTAGGAAGTTGTCAGTGCAGGAACCAGAGTATAAAAGAAGTTTATTTCTTATAAGATGAAAAGAGGTGCATAGAAAAAACAAACAACCCAACCTTATATTAAATGGACTGGTATTAGCCATTATGAATCAGATAATCATATTACCTCCAAATAGAAAAGATTGGTTATGCCCTCCTTTGCAATCTACAGACTCTTAAAACCTAATGGAGGTTCAACTATGAGTCAATTCTGACTTGATGGCACATAACAGAAGAAACAATCTTATTGTCTGACATTTCAGAGAGCAGATCCATATTTTTGCATCCAATGATGATTTATTTTATAAAATATAATATGTGGGAATGATTGCATGATACACAACATGAATGAAGAATAGTGTGAAACACAGTGCATATGAACTTTGTAAGTAAATCAATATAAAATAAAAACTTAAAAGAGAAAAAAACAAATCACACACACAACAGAAAACAGAAAGTTTGGCCTCTCAAACTCAGGAATAAACAGAGGTACAGTGGGACCACATAGACTCAGGAAGGATAGGGGTTTTGGCTACATTTCAGAGGGCCACATTGCCAGGAATTTATCAGATCCCTGATAAGACTTTGTTGGCTAAGGCAGAAGTGACCCCTTTATAAAGCCTTGGGAAAAGACAGGCACTCTGCTAGCAGAGAAACATCCTAGGTAAGGTTCCTGGGTAACTACCACTACAGCACCACTTAGAGGCTTTGGTAGCTCAATGTAGAAACATTGACCCCCATCCACTTCACTAAATGTCAAGGAAGCAGTGGGCAGTTTCAAACATTATCAAAAAGACTCCCATAAATAAAGTCTTCTTCTCAAAAAGGTAGGCTAGACCAAGACCCAGTGAATAACTCAGATGCAAGAAGTCAGAAGAAATATTCCAATGGGGAGTCTCAAGAACTGGTACTGAACAAATGTTGGAAGAAATTTGAAGTCATAAGTAAAAAGCTTGGAAGCAGGAGTGGAATCCACTTTCACAATAGCTTGAGTCTGGAAACCCTATGAACCTGAGAAAGGATGGAAATTATACAGGAGATGTCCAGGACCCTCATTCATAGGATCGCTATGAGTCACGTGAGACTCGACAGCACTTAGCAACCCCACCACCAACAGCAGAGATGAGAGAGAGAGAGAGAGAGAGAGAGAGAGTAGTTGGCCTAGTGGACAGAAAGTCATGCTCCCAAGCCAACTCTGCAGCCCTCAGGCCTGCCTTTAATTATTTTTAGTGAAACATTCTTCTAGGACATGTAACCCTGGTATGTCCACTTGCTTGTCAGGTAACTTGCAGTTGCTGTGAAGCCAACCACTGTGGCACTGATGAGTCAAATGTGAGAATGGTTACCTATGGTGGACAGTGTTTGGTGAACCTCCCGAATTAAAACAAGTTTGGAAGCAGGAATGGCATCCACCTTCACAATAGCTTTCCTCTGGAAACCCTATGAACCTGGAGAAAGGACGGGAGTTGTACAGGAAGTGTCCAGGACTTTTGTTCATGGTGTTGCTATGAGTTGGCCTGTGACTCGACGGTTCTTAACAACAACAACAACACAACAAGTAAAAAGCAATAAGAAATGGAAAAATGATCACAAGTCAGAGGGAATACAATCAACCCAGTACTAGATAAAGCAGAAAAGCATGGAAATACAATTCAGAATATCAAGACTGAAATGACAGAAATTCTGAAAAAAGTAAAGACACTAAGAAACCAGATAAGAATAGATGGAAGAGAGAATCAATCAGTAAGTTATCAGGTAAGAACCTCAATGAGAATTTCCAAGGGGGAAAAAAAAGTTAGGAGACAGAAGAAAAATGAAAAAAAATTAAAATCTTGTGGGATGACATCAAATGAAACAACATATACGTGATTGAAATTCCAGAACAGGGAGGTAAAAACAAAAACAACAAACCACAGAGAAAATTGTGGAAGAAAACTTCCTAGGTATCATGTAAAATTAGGAAAATACACACTGTAGAGGCTCAGCGAACATCTAACAGATCTCATAAGAAAGAATCAAGATACATCATTGTCAGACTATCCAAAACCAAGAAGGATGATACTAAAAGAAGCACCCCAAAAAAGTCACTTATAAAGGAAAATAGATTAAGCTTTGACTTCTCTACAGAATCAATGTGAGATAAAAAACAATGGAATGTTTATACACAGAAAGCTAAAATAAAATGACTGCCAACCAATGATCCTGTATCCAGTAAAAATTTTCATCAAATAGGAAGAAGAAATTAAGCTATTTTCAGACAAGCAAGGAATTAACGAAGTCATGAAAATATAATCAACACTACAAGAAATACTAAGGTAAGTCTTTAACACAGAGAAATATAAGAAAGTTAAAGCACCAAAGTAACCAACAACCACAGAAAAAGGAAAACAGCAAAAATGCAACAAGAAAATCTGGCTTATCAAAATAACACCCAATGTTAACGGCTTAAATACAACAATTGATAGAAAAAAAGAAGCAAAAAAAAACCAAAGTTCATCAATATGTGTGTGGCCTTCAAAAGAAAGAAATTTAATCAATGATGAGAAAGAATGGAAAAACGATATAACCAGCATATGGCATTTATAAGAAAGCCTGATTGAAAATACTAATATATGATAAATTAGATTTATTGATGCAAACCATAAGAGATAAAGAAAGACACTATATAATGCTTAGAAATAGATCAAGAGGACATATCTGGATGGTTGCATAAAGGTAATAGCAGCACCCCACTCCAATCCTCCCTCATTAACATAGCAAACTGTTTAATGTTCTTTAATTTAGCCTAAGCATGCCTCACTAAAGATGAGTAGAGCTTTGAGTTTATAATCCTTTGCAAAACAGATAATCCTCTTATACCCCATTTTGGAAAGTTTAATGAGATTACTGTTTTGTAACTTCTTATTGTTGTTGTTAAGTGCTGTCAAGTCATAGAAGACTCATAGTGACTCTATGAATGAAAGATCTCAACACTTGTGAAACTCATTGTTTATCCAAATTCATAAATTTTCTGGAGGCAAGGTATTTTGGGCGTGGATGCCACTCTTGCTTTCAAGCTTATTTTAATCAAGGAGCTCCACCAAACACTGTCCATCATCCGTAACCATTATCACATTTGATACATCAGTGTCACAGAGTTTAGCATCACAGGAACCACGAGTTACCTCTGTACAGAAAACTTCCTTGTAAAGTTATATAACAGATAGAAGTTATTAAGAAATTATATAATTTAAATAAGGGACTTCTTTGTGGCCTAGTGGTAAGAAGCTGCACTGCAAACCAAAAGTCATACAGCTTTAAACCATCAGCTTCTCCTTGGGAGAAAGAAGGGCAATCTCCTTCCATGCAATTAACTGCCTCTGAATACCTGTGAGAGGGTCAACTATGGGTAGCTTCAACAATTATTACTGCCTAACTACATCATTATGCAATTGCCAATACCCTGAGAATTAGGACTTTATGAAGGAGACATCATTTATCGATGAAAGCAGTTCAAGCACATCAAAATAAAAATGTTATAAACTAAACTACTTGGAAAATATCCACAACTAAAAATCTCATGAAATATGCTTGTCTTCTGACATACTTTGCTGTGTTTGAGAGTTAGAATCAACATGACCGTAACTAGGAAGGAAATGCCAAGAATAAGATACAGTTTCCTTAAAAAAAAAAAAAGATATAGTTTCCTGAACAATGGAAAAGAAAATAAGCTTTAGCTA
>NW_006399857.1:3598735-3607295 GCF_000299155.1 Elephantulus edwardii
TATTCCCAACTTTTGCATTCCAGTCACCCATTATTATCAATGCATCTTGATTGCATGTTCGATCTATCTCCGACTGTAAGGGTTGGTAGAAATCATCTATTTCTTCTTCTTTGGCTCTGGTTGTTGGTGCATATATCTGAATGATAGTTGTATTTACCAGACGTCCTTGTAAGTGTATGGATATCATCCTGTCACTCACGATGTTGTACTTCAAGATCGATCTAGAAATTACTGTTTTTACTATAAAGGCAACCCCATTTTTCCTTTGAGTCTGATGATATATTACTTGGAAAAATAAAAGAAAAAAATCTTTCATTGTTTTACATACCCTCTCCCAGGTCCACTCCACTATGTAGCCTTTGCTCTAGACGCCCATCATGACAAAAATACCTAATCACGTGTCCTTTTTAAACAGTTTTCTCCCTCATCTATTTCAATGCAGTATACATTATTAAACTCATCTTTCTCAGTCTCTCCTTAACCCCAAGGTCAGTCCTGTTTTACAACAGCGGCACCATGCCGTTTTTGTCCTTTTGTGACTGAGATACTTCACTCAGCATAAGACACCCATTTTGAATAAGATTTCAAGAGTTCCTTGTTTTTCAAAGCAACATGGTATTCCATTGTGTGAACAGTTTCTCTATCCTTTCCTTTGTTGATGGGCACTTAGGTTGTTTCCAACTCCTTGCTATTGTGAACAAAGCCGCAATAAACATGGGTGTGCATATATCTGCTTGGATATCAGTTATGGTCTCTTAGGGGTATATTCCCAGGAGTGGAAATGCTGGGTCAAATCGTATTTCTATTTGCAACTTTTTGAGAAAGCATCATATCACCTTCCACAGTGTTTGCACCACCAACATGTTTTTAAAGGTTGAAATTCACACAGGTGGAGATTACCTTACTTTCTCCTACTTAGCAGCTGGTGAATTCAAACTGCATGCTGTTGGGTTTGGGACAAAACTTCTTACACAGTAGACCACCAGCTGTTGTTGTTGTGAATCATTGAGTCAGAACCAGCCCATAGCTGACTCGCTGGAAGCTTTTCAGATGCAGTTAATAGCATGGGAGATTATTTCCCATCTTTCTGCTGTGGAACAGTTGGTGGATTTGAACCACAGTCCTTCAGGATTGCAGTGTAGCTTCTTTCCACTATGCCATAGTAAGTCTATCAATCATTTTATCATGATAAGTTCAATCAGTCATTTTCTCCTTTCCAGTAAAATAATTCCAAGGTAAATGGTTATCTATGACATTTGTAATTGGCTTTTTTACTGTTTCAGAAAGAATATAAAAAGTCTTATTCTTTAAACTTTTTACAGTTATTTATAGTTTTTGCAGTGTTCTAACTGATATGTTAAATTAAAAAGAAATAATATTTGCATTATATATACATTAAAAATTGAAATTATAATTTCAGCAATAATTCACCATGTAAAATATTATATTTACCAAAACATTTATGTCCCCTTTTGTCAAATCAACTAATTTTTTGGCTTACAACCATCCTTCTAAACCCACTGCTAATTTGGCTATTTCATTACAATTATTGAGTTGATAAAAGATGGATACATTTAAAAATTAATTATGATTTTTTTTCTTGCCTTTGGTAAGTATATCTTTCAGAGAAAAACCTTAGTGGAAGCATTGAAAAAATAAATTTCACGAGAGCTGACTTTGTGTCAACTGCCTCAAGGGGGTGACTATATCTATATTAATGTCAGTGCTGCTGTTCCTCTATGGAATTCAGAAATTATTGCCCCAGAATGGAATATCTGAGATCAAGTAAAAGGTCAAGCACCAAACTGCAATAGATAAGAGACCAGACTTAATACTTTCTCATTCACTCAATAACACAGGGATATAACTTTTCTAGAAAGAAACAAACAAAAGGAAATTATCTTTAAAAGTACGTTCAATAGATAAAAGTTAAGGCATCTGCTATTAATATTAGCAAACTTTTGATTGTGGAGACTTTTTAAGTGTCATCAAGCAAACCTGACTCACAGCAAACCTGTAAATAACTGATCTTAACCTAACTCTGTCATGTGCCACCCTCATCATCTCTCTTACAGTTGAGCCCACTATTACCTTGTGCCAATCCACCACATTGAAGGTCTTCCTTTTCTTGTCCTGACCCTCCACCTTTGCCAGGGTGGTCCTTTTCTTCAAGGTCTGGTCCTATCTAACAACATGCTGAAAGTATGTGGAAAAGTTTCACCAGCCTTGTGTCTGAGGAGAACCCTGATTGTCCTTTTTAAATTTTTTTTTATTGTTATTTTAAAGGAAGTTACAGAGCAGACAGGTTTTTACTATTTATTACACATTTTTCATTTTCTTCCCTTTCTTCTTCCTTCCTCTTCCCGATTTGACTTTTTAAAAAATATTCATTGTTGCACAACTTTGTCCATCCCCCTCCCTGCTCCTTCTTTTAGTCTACCTTGCAGTGCATATTTTATTCTGGACTGTTGTCATACATATCATGTCTAACCATATATTCCTTTTTAACAGTTCTTTCCCTCATCTGCTCCAATACAGTGTTCATTCTCCAGGAAATATTTGGGGTTTTTTTGGCAATCCATAGGATATTCAGTATGCTTCTCTAGTATCACAACTCAAAGGCATCAATTCTTGTTCTATTATCCTTATTCACTATCCAACTTTCAGATCTATAAGAAGTAATTGAAAAGATCTTAGTCTTTAAATTGACATTGTGGTTGCTCATCAGTTAGGAAAGGTCCTTGACAGCATATTTCCCCAGTGCAACATGCAGTAAGATAGATTGACATGTTGATTTCAGCAATGGGCCCTAGTGTGCCAGAAATAATGAGGATGGCACAGGATAGGACAGAGTTAAGGTTGGCTGTTCATACTTGACTCTATAGCACACAACAACAGCACTACCAATTGTGTTGACTGTGAATGCAAGTAAGATTAAATCATTGAATGTTTCAAACATTTCTCTATCATTATGTCGGTTATTAGCACAGTGGTGAGGATTTTTATTTTCTTGATGTAGAGGTGTAATCTATACTGAAGGCTGTAGTTTTTGATCTTCTGCAGCAAACATTTCAAGGCTTCCTCACTGCCTATAAACACATAGCACAGTTGTTCATGTGTCTTTCTCAGATCCTGATGCTACACCCTTCTTCATAAATTCAGTCTTTTTAATTATTTGCTCAGCATGCCAGTTGAGGAGATACCGAGAAAGGATACAGCCTTTACAGTATTTTGTTCTTGATTTTAAACTGTGCTGTCACAATTCCCTTGCTCTGTTCAGACAATAATTTCCAATTCTAAGTACAAGTTTCACATGAGCACAAGTAATTTTTGTTTGATTCCTATTCTTTTCAATGTTAGGTATAGATATCTAAGTATATATCTATATATAAATTGACAGAATATCAGTTGAAATGTTTCAAAAAGTAAATATAGCTTTGGACATACACATTAGTCTGTGTCAAAAAATTAAGTTTCTTGACACAGACTATAACTATATATGTTGTTGTTGTTGTTAAGTGCCATCAAGTTGTAGATGACTCATAACAACCCTATGAAGAAAAGACCTGAACACTTATATATATTTGGTCATTTCTCCATGTTCATAGAGTTTCAGGAGGCAAGCCATTTTGGAAGTGGATGCCACTCCTGCTTCCAAGCTTGTTTGAATTGGGATGCTTCACCAAACACTGTCCACCTAGATAGGTAGATGGATAGATAGATAGATAGATAGATAGATAGATAGATAGATAGACAGATAGATAATGACACACACAATCAAGCACATTTGCACCGTTAATATAATACAAATAAACATCCTTCTGGAATTCTCGGCTTTCATCCAAGATCCATCTGTCATCAGGAATAATATCCTCAATGTCATGGCCTGTTTTAAATCCAGCTTGTGTTTCTGACAGTTATCAGTTGATGTATTGTTCTAGTGGTTTTTAAATAATTCTTGGCAAAATTTTCTTTTCAGGTGATATTTCTTTTCTTTTTTAGAATTTCTGCATTCTCCTTTAGCCCTGTTATTGAAAATAGGAACAAATATGGACCATGTTCCAGACTGTTGGCTAGGCCGCTCTCTTTCAAGTTTCTTGACACACACTAATGTGTATGTCCAAAGCTACATTTATTTTTTGAAACACGTTAGATATCCTGTCTTTCCTGGGACCTTAATATTTGTCAATTCCTTTAAAGGAGCTTGGGAATTTTCCTTCATTACCATTGGTAATATTGATCATATTATACTTCCTGAAGTGATTTCATGTCAGCCAGTAATTTTTGGTACAGTAACTCTACCTATTCCATTTTCTTTGATCCTCTGGTATCATTAAATATTTTTCCGATAATGCCTTTCAGTACTGCAACTCAAAATTGAGTTCATTTTTCAATTCTTTCAGCTTGAGAAACGTTGTATTCATTTCCCTTTTTAAAAACAAAATATTTATTTTATATTGCTTGCTTTCATAGTTCTTGTACATTGTTTTTCATACCAGATCTTTCTCCTTTCTTTACCTGCCTCTCCCTCCACTCATCAAATTGAATTACCCAATGATTTACCACCCTGTTCATCCCCACCTTTCTGCTGCCCTCTCTGCCTTAGATCCTTGTACGCATTCTACAATAATGGTTTATACAGTATTTGTCCTTATCAGACTGATTTAGTTCACTTGGTGCAATACTCTATAATCCCTCCAAAGTCAGGTAGTAATTTACAAAATCATTGCTTCTTCAGTATTCCTTTAGGTCAATGTATCATAATTTCTGAATCCATTCTATTGTGGTTGGACATTTGGACTGTTTCCATGTTCTTCCTATGGTGAATAATGTTATTATGAACATTGGTATACAAGTTTCTATTTGTGCCTCAGTTCTCGTTTTCTCAGGGTATATTCCAAGTAGTAGAATAGCTGGATCTTATGGAATTTCTATGTTTGACATTTTAAGGAAACGTCAAACTGCCTTCCAGAGTGGTTGGACCATTTTACAATTCTACCAAGAATGTGAATGTTTCAATGTCACCAAATCCTCTCCAACATTTATTACTTGCTGTCCTACTAAGCTGTGCTACTGCTACTGGGGTAACATGTTACCTCATTGTGGTTTTGATTTTTATCTCTTTTATTGCCAGTGATTTGGAGCATTTTTTCATGTGTCTATTGGCCATCCAAATGTCCTCTTCTTTTATAATACTTTGCTTTGTCTTCTTAAGAAGTCCTTTGAAATCTTTTGTTCATTCCTTTTACTCGGACATTTCTTCTCTTTATTTCTTTCCCTTGACATTTTCAGTCTCTTCTGATACCATTTTGGTCTTCTATCCCCTTTATTTTTAATGACTTCATGGATAATATTCTCTCTTTTTTATTTTTTTGGATCATATTCTTAATGTCATCTCATAGCTCATGTGGTCTTCAATCATTAATGTTCAATGGTACAAGCCTATTCTTGTGTAAGTTTTTAAATTTAGGTGAGATAGACCTTAGTTTGGCTGTGGTCAATTTGTTTTAATTTGCTTCTACTTCAATTTGAACTTAGTGGACTAATGGTAAGAAGATGTGCTGCAGTTCTGAAGGCTACTGGTTTGAATGCACCAGCTGCATTGTGGGAGAAAGATGAGCATTCTCCTCCCGTGAGATTAATTGCATCTGAAAATTTACTTGCAGGTTAGCTAGGGTTTGGTTACAACTCAACATTATATAATATCAACAACAATGAGTCTATTGTACAGTCATCACTGAGCCTGCTTTTGGCTGCTTATATTTAGCTTCTTCAATAATTCTTCTAACAGATGAAATCAGTCTAAATCATTCTTATTTCATCAGGTGAGGTCTATATGTATAATCACTATTTATTTGTTTGTTTTATAAAAAAGGGTATTTACAATGAATAATTCATTGATTGTACAAAACTCAATCATTTGATCCCCAGTCTCATTTTTGTTACCAGTTTCTTGGTTTCCAATTACCAGTCAGTCCTTTGTTTCCAACATTTGCATTCCACTCATTAACTATTTTTAATAATGACTCTTGAATGTATGTTCAGTCAATTTCAGACTTTAAAAATGGATAGAAAACCTTAACTTCCCTATCTTGCATTGGAATTGTTGTTGTTGTTGTGTACTGTTGAATTAGAAACAACCCACAGCTGACACTCTAGGAGGTTTTTAAGGGTAGTAAATAAAGTTGGAGTTGATAGCTCATCTTTGTCCTGCAGAGTAGCTGGTGGATCCGGACTGCGTACCTTTGTATTGACAGCATAAATCTTTACCAACTTGTCACTAGAGTTCCCTGGTTTTAGTTGTTGTTATGATGTTGTTGTAATTTGCAGTTGAGTCGCTTGTGACTCACAGTGACCCTATGTAGAACAGCCCTAAGTCCTGGTCTATCCTGTGCCTAACTTTTTGTCTCTGATACACTTATCCTCATTACCCTAGTCACTGAATCAATCCATCTCATCTAGAGTCTCCCTCTCCATTGCTGTCTCTCTACCCTCCCATGACGTCCCTCTCCAAGGATTGGTCCCACTTCATAACATGCCCAAAGTATGTCAGATGAAGCCTCAGAATCCTTGTCTCCAAGGAGCACACTGGTTTCACTTTCTCTTGAATGAACCTGTTTGCTCTCCTGGTAGTCCATGGTATTTTCAATACTCTTCTCCTGCACCACAGCTCAAAGACACCAATTCTCTATCATCCCTTGTCATTGTCCAGTTTTCTGACACATACCAAGTAATTGCAAAGCCAATGACCAAGATCAGGTACATCTTAGTCTCCAGACTGACATCATTGATCTTCAGTATTCTGACGAAGTCCTTGAAAGCAGACTTGCCCAATGCAATTTTTTTTTTTAATTTCTGGTTACTGGTACCAAGAATACTGGTTGTGGAGCCAAACAAACTGAAGCTGTTAACAATCTCAATCTCCTCACGATCTATCACGATGCTGTCTAAAAGCCTAGTGGTGAGAATCTTTGTTTTCTTGATATTGAGCTTCAACCTATAGTTAAGGCTGCAGTCCTTAACCTTCTGCAGCGAGTGCTTCAGGTTTTGCTCAGTGTCAGCGAGGACGGTTTTGTCATCTGCATAATGAAGAATTTTGATATTTTGAAAATAGCTCTATTAATAAATCTTCTGTGTATGAATATGGACACAATCTTATCATTCACAGTCTTGTACTTTAGCATAGGTCATGAAATGGTCTTTGTTAGTATGAATGCTACCCAATTCTTCCTTAAATCTCTTTTCTAGCTTAGTAGATCACATGATTGTCTTATTCAAAGTGGCCGATTCTAGTTCATCTCAGTTCACTAAGGCCTACAAAATTGTTCTTTTTTGTAGTTCAGTTCATTTTTTGACAAGTTCCAAATTTCTTAGATTCATCCTTTTTACGTTCCATGCTCCAATTAATAATGGATGTGTGCAGGTTTTCACTTCATATTAATTTTCTTCTAATCTGATAGCTTTAGCTCCAGTAACACCATGTTATTCTGTTTTTTCATAGTGTTTTAAAATACTTTTTTATTTTGGTAATGTATGACTAAGCTTACTCCTAAATCTGTCTTAATCTAGAAACTCTGCTGAAACCTGTCCACTGGGTCACCCTACTGCTATTTGAAATGCTAGTGCCATGGCTTCCAGCATCACAACAATCTATAGTAACTCTATGTTAGCAAACTGGCAACCAATATCTTAATAAACTATAAAAAGTAAAGATGTACCTATATTGGAGCTCTGGTGGCCTAGTGGCAAGAAGCTATGCTGCAATCCTGAAAGTTGTTGTTGTTGTTGTTGTTTAATGCCGTCGAGTAGTAGACGACTCATAGCGACCCTGTGAATGAACAGCCTGAGCACTATTCATGCATAGAGTTTCCAGAGGCAAGTCATTTTGGAAGTGGATGCCACTCCTGCTTCCAGGCTTGATTTAGTCGGGAAGCTCCAGCCAACACTGTCCACAACGGGTGCCCATTACCATGATTGGCATTAAGCACTTCAAACCCACAGCTACTCTATGAGAGAAGGATGAGCAATCCACTCTTGTACAATTAATAACTACTGAAAACCCTCCAGAATGTCAGCTCTGAGTTAGTTCCAATTTGATGGTACACAACAACAACAACATATATACAGAGGCTATAAAATAAGCACCTGCTTGCTAATCACTCTCCTGACACAACAAAGTGAGAGATAAATGTTGTATCCTAAAATGCAAAGTATAAAAAAGTAGGTATACAAATATAGCATATGTGATGTCTGGCTTAATCTCCAACAGGTACAGGTAACACTGCCTATGGTTCCAGCAGGCACCAATGCAGTCTACATGTTCTTTAACCTTCTCAATAAATCTCTGACATAAATAATGAACTGTTTGGAGAATTTAGATATAATGTAGTTATAATTAAATCTAAACAATCAATTAAAGTTGTGTTGATTTTAGTCATGCTTACTTCATATGTATCAGAGTAGAATTGTGTGTTTATACTGTTTTCAGTGTTTCAGAAGTTGTTGTTGTTGTTATGTGCCATCGAGTCGTTTTCGACTCATAGCGACCCTATGCACAACA
>NW_006399857.1:3607395-3612454 GCF_000299155.1 Elephantulus edwardii
TGACCCCACATTTCTCCTCATAGAGCCCAGCCTCCCGGATAATCTGTTCTGCATATAGGTTGAAAAGGTATGGAGATAGAATGGATCCCTGGCATACGCCCTTCCCAATTTTGAACCATGCAGTGTTCCCTTGCTCTGCTCTGACGACTAACTCCTGGTTCAAGTGTAGGTTTTGCATTAAAACAATCAAGTGTTCTGGGATTCCCATTCTTCTCAGAATCAGCCATAGTTTTATGATTCACGCAGTTGACTGTGTGGATCATAACAAACTATGGCTGACACAAAGGTATTTTATAAAATAGCGTATGAGCAAGATCCTACGGTGATGAAGGAGAAAGTTCGGGTTGCTCTGAGGGAATTGGCAAAAAACAAGACTCCAGGAATTGACTGCATACCAATTGCTTTATTTCAACAAACTGATGCTGCCCTGGATGTGCTCACTAGGTTGTGCCAAGAAATCTGGAGGACAGCCAGCTGGCCAACTGACTGGAAGAGATCGATATTTGTTCCCATTCCAAGGAAAGGTGAACCAAAAGAGTGTGGAAATTATTGAACAATAATCCTTGATATCACATGCAAGCAAGATTCTGCTGAAAATTATCCAAAAATGTTTGGAACAATATGTCAACAGAGAACTGTCAGATGTGCAGGCTGGATTTAGAAGAAGTCGTGGTACTAGGGATATTACAGCTAATGTAAGATGGATCTTGGCAGAAAGCAAAGAATACCAGAAGAATGTCTATCTGTGCTTCATTGACTATGCAAAACTTTTGACTGCGTGGATCACAGGAAGTTGTGGCTGACTCTGAGAAGAATGGGAATCCCAGAATATTTGATTGTACTAATGTGAAACCTATACTTGGACCAAGAGGCAGCCATCAGACCAGAGCAAGGAGACACTACATGGTTCAAAATCAAGAAGGGGGTCCATCAGGGACGTTTTCTCTCTCCACAGCTTTTCAATCTGTATGCAGAACAGATCATCTGAGACGCTGGGCTGTACAAGAAGAAATGTGGCATCAGGATTGGTGGAAGAGTCATCAACAACCTGCATTACATGGATGACACAACCCTGCTTGCTGAAACAGAGGAGGACCTGAAGTGCTTGCTGCAGAAGGTCAAGGACTGCAGCCTCCTGTATGGATTGAAGCTCAACATCAAACAAACAAAGATTCTCACCACTGGGCCAACTGGCAGCATCAGTGTGGATGGTGAAGAGATTAAAATAGTTAACAGTTTTAGTGTACTTGGCTCCACAGTCAACACTCTTGGTAATAGCAGCCAGGAAATCAGGAGATGAATTACATTGGGAAAGTCAGCCATGAGGGACCTCTCAAGAGTACTGAAGAGCAACGATGTCAGGCTGGAGACTAAGGTGCACCTCATACAGGCTCTAGACTTCGCAATTATGTGCTATGCATCAGAGAGTTGGACAGTGAACAGGGATGCTAGAAAGAGAATTGATGCATTTGAGCTGTGGTGCTGAAGAAGAGTGTTGAATATACCATGGACTACTATGAGAAAAAACAGGTTTGTCCTGGAGAAGGTGAATCCAGAATGCTCCTTGGAGTCAAGGATTCTGAAGCTTCTTCTGATATACTTTGAGCATGTTGCAAGGAGGGACTGACTGGTCCTTGGAGAGGGACATCATATTTGGCAGTGTGGAGAGGCGGTGAAGGAGAGGAAGACTTTCGATGAGATGGATTGATTCTGTGACTGGAGTGGTGGGAATGAGTGCGTTTGAGATGGCTAGGTTGGCACAGGATAGAACAGCGTTTAGAGCTCTTGTACATAGGGTCGCTATGAGTCGCAAGCGATTCGATGGCACATAACAACAACAATTGGTAACTGGGTCAATGAGATTAGGGGTGTCAGAGTCAATGAGACTGGCTCAGGATAAGGCAGGCTTCAGAGCTATTGTACCCGGGGTTGCTATGCGTTGAGGGCAATTTGATGGCACATAACAACAAAAAAACCTATTGCAAAAACTCTGTTTAATGTGTTAAAAATAATGATGCGACTTTGAGGAATAAGATATATCTGATTCAAATTGTCTTAGTTTCATTTACCTCATACATATGGAAACATTGGGCAATGGATAAGGAAGAATTAGAGAACAATTGATTAATTTATGAAATTGGTAAAGAATATCAAATATAATAGACTTGCAGAAGAATGAAATAATTCTTGGAAGAAGTGTAGTCGGAGTCTTCTTTAGAAGTAAAATGGTGAGTGAGACTCCATCTTACATACTTTGGATATATTATAAAGTATGAATCAACCCTTAAAGAACATTATGAAACATAAGAAAAATGCTTGAAGAGATGAATTGACTGAACAATGATGCCAAAATTGGACTATGTTTTGAGGGTTACACAGGACTGAGTAGTGTTTCTTTCTGTTGTATATTGTGTCCCTGTGGGTCAGAGCTGACTTGATTACACCTAGCAACAACATAACCATGTATACACTTCCAAAACTGCTTCTTACTTTCTCATAAAAAAATATCCAAAAAACCAATAATACAATAACAACAACAGCAACAATTAATGTTATAAAATAAAATGTATATGAGAGGTTGAATGAAAATCCATAATAAAAGGTTAAAACACAGAAACCAAAAAAATAAAACCATCACCATAGAAGGGACCTATTAGTCCATATGATTTGATTCTATTGTGATCAATCTTATTTTGTCCCTGAAATGTCAAAACTCTTGGATAAAAATCTGTGTGTTTTTTCAGGCTTGACCACAAGAAATTACAATGGCTTTATCCAGCTTTATCTTCTCAAGCACATCTGGTGAAATCTTCTTTTCAGCAAGTAGTGAAGCTTTGAAGACATCTTTCTCCACTTTGACCATCTTAGCTTTCACCTTACCCTGTCCACAGACCAGCTGAGAGTCTATGAAAATGTAACAGAATTGAACAAACATACAGTCAAAAAGAATTAATAATAATCACCGTCTGGAAGTTGGACTTGGGGAAAGAAATTTACTTATACCAAAAATCTTGTTAAAGAAACAGATATTGTCTATACACTTGGACTTCTGGATTGACTGTATGGGAATCAGATTGAATTTTTCTGTGGAAAGGATTACTGGAAAAGTTCATCATCAGCCGTCAAGTGCTGACTGAAAAAGACCATCATTTATTCATGTGAAAGTTTAAATTGAAGTTGAAGAAAATTAAAGTAAGAAGGGTCAAAATATAATCTTAAGTCTATTTCACCTGAATTTAAAATTCATCTTAAGGACAGGTTTAAAATATTCAACACTAAAGATCAAAGACGAGATGAATTGTAGGATGATGTTAAAGACATCATTCGTGATATTAGATTAAGTCCAGCTGAATGCAATCCATAGCAACCATATGAAAACCAGATGTGAACCCTGTAATATCCTGTGCCATCCTAGCCATCTCTGACTCACTGGAGTAAATTGGAGCAGTCACTGTGCCAGTTTATCTGGTGGAGCATCTATGTATCACTGATCTTCCACTTTACAAGTTTTTTTGTTTTGCTTATAATTTTACTCTAAATCCCCAAAATTTCTGGGCAGTAGGTTTTTATTGAATATTCATCAAATTGCTATATCAAGTTGTCTTGCTGTAAGACTATGTAATGTTGAAATCATTAATGGAATTATTTTTTCAATTGTTTCCGTAATATAGGAAAAGGAGTACAATATACTTAAGGTACCATTATTGAGTTATTAGAAAATTAGCTCTTTATTACAAAATAATTTGCACAAAGGTTATTAGATTGGGAGAAAATACAGAATCTATCTCATAAAGGAATTTGGAAAAAATATGTTACTGCCGTTACTAAATGGCTTACTACTTACGGTGCCGAAGAAGATTATTGAATATTCCATGGACTGCAGTAAGAACAAATACTTCTGCGAGAAAGTGCAACCAAACTGCTCTTTGGTGGCAAAGATGGCTAGTCTCCATCTCTTGTATTTTGAACATGAAGCAAGCTAAAGCTATTCCTTGGAAAGTGTCATGCAGTGTGCTTAGAAAAATGGAAGGTCAGCAAAGGAAAGGAAGACATCCCCCACCCCCAATGAGATGGATTAGCACAGTGGCTACAGCTATGGCCTCACATGTGTCAGAGATAATGAGAAGGGCATAAGAGAAGGCAGGGTTTAGGTTTGTTGTTCATAGGATCACTACGAGTCATACTCAGATTGAAGGCACCTAAAAACAACAACAACAACAACAACAACTTGAGTACTGAACCATTTACTAGCCTCATCACTTTAATTGTTGGTGATGTTGTTATGTACCATTGAGTCAGAACTGACTCATGGCTGACCTGTTGTTGTTGTTTAATGCCGTCGAGTCATAGACGACTCATAGAGACCCTATGAACGAACAGCCTGAGCACTGTTCGTATATAGAGTTTCCAGAGGCAAGCCGTTTTGGAAGTGGATGCTGCTCCTGCTTCCAGGCTTGATTTAGTCGGGAGGCTCCAGCCAACACTGTCCACCATGGATGCCCATTACAACAATTGGCACATCACTGTCACAGGCTTCAGCAACACAGCAACCATGAGTTACCTCTCTACAGCCACGCACAGACCAGTGCTATACCACCTAGAAGAATGTTTGACAGGAAGACAATTTGAACCTGCGGCCCTCGCGCCCTTTGGGCTTTGGCTGACCTACCAGCATGTTCTTGTTTTTGTTTTGATTTCCATTCATTTATTGTTGCAATTTTCTCCCCTCCCAACTGTCCCCCTAGTACATTACTCTCTTGGAAAAATTGTTGTTGTTATGTGCCTTCGAGTCGTTTCCGACTCATAGCGACCCTATGCACAACAGCCCTAAACCCTGCTCTATCCTATGCCAACCATACCACCTCTGACACACCCATCCCGATTACCCCAGTCACCGAATCAATCCATCTCATAGAGGGCCTTCCCCTCCTGCGTTGTCCCTCCACCCTCCCAAGCATGATGTTCCTCTTCAAGGACCTGTCCCTCCTGGCAACATGTCCAAAGTATGTCAGATGAAGCCCCAGAATCCTTGCCTCCAAGGAGTAGCTTGGTTTAATCC
>NW_006399857.1:3612554-3613387 GCF_000299155.1 Elephantulus edwardii
GAGTATCGTTTCAGAAGTAGACTACCAAATATCCTTTCCAAATATCCTGTCCAAGGCAACTCTGTTATTGGAAATTCTGCCTGATTGTGCATGAAACTCACAATTTCTGTAGTACTTAAGCATACCTTTGCAGTAATTGCAGTCCATTTAGTTAAGGGATTTCGCCTCTGTTCCAAACTCTCTACATTCCCAAAAATTACTTCCTTCTTCAGCGAATAGTCTCTCCTTATAAGATGACCAAAGCATATAATAAATATCTGACAACTAGTTCTTTCAAGGAGCATAGTGGCTACATTTTATCCAATATAGATTTATATTTTTCTTTGTCCATTACAGTATGTTCAATATTCACTCGACAGTAGACTCTGACACCCAGCCTTTCAATTAGAAACTGAAGTCAAAGATGGAGTTTCCCCACAGACCTCTGGGAACTGTAGTCTGTACCTGCAGTGGTAGGTAGAGGGGGTTGGGAAGGTTGGGTCACAAGCCCCGGCCCGGAACTCCCTCATCTCACCCCAGTAAGACTAGCAAAATTTAACAGAATAGCAAGCAATAAATGCTGGCGAGGTTGTGGAGAGACTGGAACCCTTATTCACTTTTGGTGGGAATATAAAATGGTGCAACCAATGTGGAAAGTGATGTGGCGCTTTCTCAAAAAGTTGCAAATAGAGATACCATTTGACCCAGCAATTCCACTACTGGGAATATACTCTAAAGAGACCATAAATGGCATCCAAATAGATATATGCATACCCATGTTTATTGCAGCTTTTGTTTACAATAGCAAGGAGTTGGAAACAACCTAAATGCCCATCAACAAATGAATGGGTAGA
>NW_006399857.1:3613487-3621832 GCF_000299155.1 Elephantulus edwardii
AAATTAAATGAATCGTCATAGTAATTATGTAATTATGAAACAAATAAACTGAAATTCCTTACTGACCCCTTTCAATATTTGTTTTCTTTTTAACAAATTGTCAAAGATACTCAGTAAGTAACGATACCATTTTACAGTATCTTGATTTGTATTTGTTTCTCCACTTGTGGCTTGGCTTGTGAACCTCATTTGTTTCTACTGTTATTAAGAAAATAATCTATGTCATTCTTAATAAATACTTTTTTCTGGAAATTTAAATTCTTTAAGATGAAATATTAAAATACCTTTTGTAGAAGCAAACAATATAAACTATTTGTTGTCACTTTGGTATACTTTGTGGTAGAATATCTCCAAGAAACTTCTAAGACAATGACTCTTTCACCACTTAAGTAAAATTTGCATATATCAAGTTTAATTTCAACCTATTCCTGATCAAATAAATGTTACATCTTTTACAAAAGGAACATCATTGTGATGAATAGTGCACTACACTGAAAGTATTTTTGGCTCCTCAATAATGGCTAAGAATAACACTACTTTTACAATACTATTTGGAATAAAATTCATAGCCACAAGTTATTCAGTACAGTAAATGTTTTCCTTTCATAGTCTTCCTTTGTATGTTCCTAGAGTTAAAAATAAAAAGGTAGTCAAAACTCTGATTGTGTTTCTTAGCACAAATGCAAGGAGGGCATGACCCTGACTAGTTGTCACAAGAATAAGATGTGATCTATGTTTGTTCTAAATGTCCTCTTCTCACAAGGAAGCCATATTCTATACAATGTGAGGACAGAGAATTCTTGATTCATGTTTCTTCTATATTTTTTTTCTAAACAAGATCTGAACCCCTTCCAAGAACATGTCATATTGTCCCAGATACAATTCTGCCTACTATTCACAAGTAAAGACTTAAAAGGCTGAATAAAGGCTGTAGGATACAATTTGACTTGTGAATTATAACAAAACTGTCTAAATATACCTCATGTCATGAAACTACTTTTTGTGCCAGCTTCCGCTTCCTTCATTCTTAAACTAAACTGAGTCCGGTATTGCCAAATGCCTGTCCCTAAAAGCTAATGGTCTTTCAGTCTTTTGTTTCTGTCCATGTATTTTCTTTTGATAGCTAATGCTCCAGAAATATTGCACACCACTACCTTCTATATATTATATTCATTTGTGTGTTTATCATGTATATATGTGTGTTTGTGTGTGTATTTGGCATAGTAGGTAAAGCATTATGTTACTGACTGTCAGTTTGGTATACCTATCTCTCGATATTTCCTAAAATATATATATAAAATATATGCATTTTGGCATATATGCATATGTTAATACAAGCTATAATTTTAATAAATGAAAAACTAATGTAGTATTCCTGCTACTCAACGTCACTTAACAACAGCAACAACAATGTAGTATTTAATATTCTTTTAAGGACTGAACTTTTCATTTATAAGACCTGCACAACGAGGCTTTCTAAACCAAGTAGAAGTGATATTTTTCTTTTCATCTATAAATAGTATAACCAATTAACTTTTGGGAATTGGAGTAACATTTTAAGATGGCCCTCAAGTATTATAATTTTAGGCATGAAACATGAATGTTTAATTTCTTTGTTGCTGGATTATTTTGTTTTTACACATCACATCCCGTTTCAATAAATTTCTGATCCATAATGTACACCTTAGCAGAAATACAAAATAAATTTCTAATAAAAGGACTTTGGTTGTATGATTGTGATTCCTATAAAGCTTTTGTTGTGACATGCCCTTGATTTGTCCTTAATTCATGGTGACCCAATGACCAATAGCTCCAAACCTTGTCCTATTCTGAGTCAACTTCATCATCTCTGACACACCTAACACCTCTTACACAATCACTGTGTCAGTCCAGCTCATCTCTCTTCTCAGGTCTTCCTCTCCTGCACTGACCTTCCACCCTTTCAAACATGCCATCCTTTTACAAGGAATACACAACAGTCAACTTACACATGCAGTATAATTACACTTCCCACAAAATAGACTTGTGTATTCTTTCGGCAGTCAATGTGTCAGGTCATCTTTAGTTTCGGCAAGCAAGATTATGTCATCTGCATAACGCAGGTTGTTGATGAGTCTTCCACCAATCCTGATGCCACATTCCTCCTCATTAACTCCAGCCTTCTGAATATCTGTTCCACTTATAGTTTGAAAAGGTATGGAGAGAGAGGAAATCCCTGACACACTCCTTTCCTGATTTTGAACCATGCAGTGCTTCCTTGGTCTGTTCTGATGACTGTCTCCTGGTCCAAGTATAGGCCTTGCCTGAGTACAAACAGCTGTTCTGGGATTTTCATTCTTCTCAAGGTTATCCACAACATGTAATTCACACAGTCAAAGGTTTTGCACAGTTAATGAGACAGAGATAGACATTTCTCTGGTACTACTCTCTGCTTTCAGTCAAGATCCATCTGATATTGGTTAAGATGTCCCTAGTCCCATGTCCTCTTCTAAACATAGCATGTACTTCTTGTACTTCTGGCAGTCCTCTGTCAATGTCTGTCTCAGCTGTCTTTGGATAATCGTCAGCAAAATTTTCCTTGTGTTTGATATCTTATATAGTTAAATATATATATATATATATATATATTAAAGGTTCCAGTCCTTGGAAAATGACATCATGCTAAGAGAAGTGGAAGGTCAGAGAGGAGTAAAGGAGATCCTCAAAATGATGGAATGGAATGTAGCAATGGGCTTGAGCATGTCTCAGATTGTGGGGATGGCATAGGATAGGGCAAGGATTAGATATGTTGTTCATAGAATTTCTGTGAGTCATAGAGAGAGTTCTACTGTCCTAGTGGATAGATAGAAAGCTAAGTTACCAAGCCAAAGGTAGGTTATTATAATCTGCAGCCCTTGGGCCTGGTTTTAATTGTTTTGGGTCAAACATACTTCTAAGTGGTATAGCACTGGTCTGCCAATTTGCTATACAGATGCAACCTGTGCTTGCTGTGATGCTAAACACCGTGACACTGATGTGTAAAATATGATAATGGTTACCCAAAGTGGACAGTTTGGTGGAGGTCCCAGATTAAAACAGGCTTGGAAGCAAAAGTGGCATCCACTTCCACAATAGCTTTCCTCTGGGAATCTATGAACTTAGAGAAACGATGCAATTTATACAACTGTTCAGGTCTTTTGTTCATAGGGTTACTATGAGTCATCTACAACTCAATGACACATAACACACACACATATATAAATTAAATACTTAAAGACATATCCTAGCCAAGAGGCTATATCTGTAGGTGTTGTATACAAATTTATTTTACTTTTTGTATCTATCACCTTATCTACAACTTTCACTCTAACTTTTCTAACTTTCTATGTTTGCATGGCTCACAAAACTGTTAAGGTTGACAAGTATTCAATTTATTGGACACACCAACAGTTTGGAAACTCAGGCAGGAATTAAAATTTCCATTCCGAAAGAAGTAAGATTTTAGGAGTGTACAAATGAAGCAAGAAGTACAGTTGTGCTCATAGAAGCAGATTAAGAGGAAAGTGAGTACAGAAAAAGTAGGGAAATTCTGAACATTTAGAAAAACTCGTGTTCATACTATAAAATAATAATTCTACAGTTTATGTTCATAAAGTTGACTTTGACTTATGGTAACTTCATGTGTGTTACTATACTAAAATGACTAGAGTAGTACATAGCTAGGGAACTGCAAGGAGTCCAAGTGGGATTTAGAAGAGGCTGTGACACCAGGGATATCATTGCTGATGTCAGATGGTTCCTACCTGAAAATACAGGGATATCAGAAGAATGTCTGTTTCTGCTTCATTGACTATCTGAAAGCTTTGGCAGTATTTATCATAACAAAGTATGGCTCACATTGAAGAAAGGAGAATCCGAGAACACTACCTGTGCTTATGCGAAATCTATACCTACACACAGAGGTGTGTGAACAAAGCAAGGGAACACTATTGTTGTTGATTGCCATCAAGTGGAACATGACTAATAGAGACCTTATGAATGAAAGGCCTGAAATCTTTCTATAACTATTGACATTTATCAAACTTCATAGAGTTAACAGAGGCACTTTGTTTAGAAAGTGGATGTCACTCCTGCTTCTAAAAGGGAACACTACATGGTTTCACATTAAGAAACCATCAGGATTGTGTTTTTTTCATAACTATTCAATCTGTATGCTTAGTAAATTACTCAAGAAGCTGTGTTGTGCCCACGAAATGCCCCTCAAAGAAATCCAAAAACAATTCTGAAATTTCAAGTGTGTTTATTATATATTTTCCACACGTGGAGGCTTTTCTCCTTCCTCCGGGAGGTGGTGATGGAAAAAGCCCCAAGTTTCCCCTCCCACTTGCTTTTATAGCTCTTTTGAGTGCTCCCCTTAGAGTGTGTGTGGGGGGGGAATTGCAATCTTGGTTGGTGAGTTGGCTTTTGATGGACTGGCTACTTTGCCCGCCTTTACTTCTTTTGTGTCACGTAGACACTAGTTAATTTCTTACTTTCCAAGGACAGCCCAGGCTTCACCCGGGCACTCGTGTTTGCCCTAAGCTAAGAATGTTTATGGCCCGCTTCTGCCTCTAGCGTTAATGGGGGTTTTATAAAAAAAATGGGGTTTTTTGCTGTTCCTTCAGCTGGATTCTATAAAGAGGTCTGTGGTATCAGGATTGAAGAAAGACTCATCAATAAGCTGCATTATACAGATGACACAGCATTGCTAACTGAAAGTAGGAGGACTTGAAGCACTTGCTGTTGAGATCAAGGCGTATAACCTTTAATATGTATTGCATCTTAAAGAACAGAAGACAAATTTATCATTAGACCAATAAGCAAGATCATGATAGATGGAGAAAGTGTCAAAATTTTCAATAACTTCATTTTACTTGGATCCTTAATGCACAAACACCCTGGGTAGCAGCAGTCAGGAGATCAGAAGACATATTGAACTGGGAAAGCTGTAGTCTGTGACCTCTCCAAATCATTGAGGAGCAATGATATTAGCTTGAGGACTAAGATGTGCCTGATTCAGCTTTTTTTTCAATAATTTGCTATATATCTGAGAGATAGATAATGAATAAGAATGACATAAGAAGAATTTATGCCTTTGAACTGTGGTGCTAGAGTCTAAATATTCCATGGACTGCCAAAAGAACAAATAGAGACATATATTTGAGAAAGTGTAACCAAAGTACTCCTTGAAGGCAAAGATGATAAAGTTCCATTTTACATATTTCAGGCATGTTGCTACAAGAGGTTATTTTTTTTTTTTTTGAGAAGGACATCAAGCTTGGAAAAGCGGAGGGTCAGCTAAAGAGAAAAAGTCTCTCAATTGAAAAAATTGACACAGAGGGTCACATATGTATTACTCAACTCGACAGCACCTAACAAAAACAAACCAACACCAAACTTCTGCAATGGCGTTGAGTGTTTCAGAAATTATGAAGATGAGAAAAGATAGGACAGGCTCAGGCATATTGTTGTTGGGGTCATACTCAATGACACCTAACAACAGCAACAGCAACATGTGTGTCAGAGAACTACGTTCTCTAGAATTTTCAATAGTTGTGGATTTTTTTGGAACAAGGTCACCACATCTTGATTTAGATGTAGTTATGATTTGATTCCAACCTTGCATTTAGGAGCTGAATGCATTAATCATTTTCCAGTCAAGTTTAAAACTTCTAACTTTAGTTAAGGAACTAGTGCAGGGCTTTGGTATATGCATGAGTTAGTCTACTTTAGAAAGTCAGAAAAAAAAAATACAACCCACAACCAAAACTGAAAAACCCAAAACAACCCCAAAACCCACACAGCCAATAAACTAAGTCAAATCCATATAACCATATCAGATTTCAAAATCTAATATGATAGCATGTGTGAGATTGATGACTCTATGTTCCACTCTTAATTGTTAGTTGGGAATAGATGTTGCTGTGTGCTGTGAGAATTGTGGCTTCTTCTCTCACCTGAATAGTCTGATTGACGATGTGACAGTCCACATCACAAAGCTATTCTCTGAAACTTAAACTTGTATTACAACACACATAAAATAGCTACATCAGTTTTATTGCATTGTAAATTATACAACATATATCCTCTATTTCTTATTAAAATGATGTTTGCAATTTTCACTTGTCCTCAATCAGGTAAACCCAAAACTGCTAGTGTGTTCATGCATTGTGAGACTCTTAAAAGTACCTATTCTAGTTACTTAAATAGTGTCATCCTTCAAAATTCATCTCTTCTATTTTTCCTGATCCTGTATTTTCTCAAATTCTTGCTCTTTATCAGAAAATAATTTAAATATACATACTACAGTAGTTTTGGAATTAAAATAATTTATCATTCCTATGTTTTATTGAGTCTAGTATGACTCATAGTGATCCTGTCTCTCATATGTTGTTGTTGTTATGTGTTGTCAAGTTGCCTGCAATTCATAGCCACCCTGTATACAATAGCTCTGAAGCCTGGCCTGTCCTGAGCCAGCCTCACTAACCCCAACACAACCACCTCCACTGCCCTAATTACTTTATCTTTATCTATTACTTCCATCTCATTCTGGTCTTCCGCTCCTGTAGTGTCTCTCCACCCTACCAAGCATGATGTCCTTCTCTGTGGATAGGTCCCTTCTGGCCACAGCCCCAAACTATGTGAGACGGAACTTCAAAATTCTAGCTTCAACCATTTCTGTACTACCAAATGTTATAAACTTGTCTTTAATATGAAAAGATCTTAAAATTTACAAAATAGTACTCTTTCTAATATTCTTTAGTTAAAAATAATATGTATATGATCTCACATAAATATAAATCTTAAGGGAAAATCATCATGTTCAATTCTAACCACTAATAAAAGGTTTCCAGAAAAAAATGTGTACATTTTTTTGAAATCTAAAGCGTTTAAAAACAAGAGTAAGAGTCACTCACTCAATAATTTCTAGTGTTTTCAGAACTCTAAATGTTGTAATATAAAAAATACTTCCTTCTAATACATTTGCATTCATGCACATACATATATACAAATTTATATTCTTATACCCAAACACTAATATATGCAAAGGATAAAATGCATTCTTTCAGAAACTTCACTTTCTTCTGATGGATTAAAACCAATGGGTTTTAACTGATGGATCAAAATCTATGCACATTTGGTGCTAGATTTTTGTTGTTCCTTAATACCAGCCTGACTTTCACCACATGGCTGGATAGGAACATGCAACAGAGTGTATATAAAAGAATTATTATGGGATTGGTCAGTTTTTCCCACCTCACCAAACCAAATCAAGTGGATTTAGCAGCTAAGATGAGAATCTCATAATTAGCAAGGAAGAAGTAGCAGAGTTGAGTGCAGCACATTTCCTCAGGGGCAGAGATTGCTGCGTCTGTTGTCAGACTGAGATTTACATGAAAACAGCTGCAATCTAAGCAGAAAATGAGAGACTGACTAGCTGACTTCTGATAGCTACCTCATGGAGCCGGAGCCAGGGATCTATACTCAAGATTGTTGGAGGGTTATGGGGTAAAATGTGATACTTGTCAGAACTCGGCAAAAGCCATGAGCCTGAACGTCAAAGATACTGTGATCTGTTGGAGAAATTGTCCTAAGGAATTGGATCCTGCTTCCAAAATGAGGAGTAACTTGTTAATTTCCTGAGTGAACACCATAACCATGAGTAAGGTTCAGTGAAATCTGTGTGGTGTTAAATAGATTTTGGACCATGGAGTAAAGCAATATTGGTGGAATTAATAAAAGTAAGCTTGGGAGCATGGAAGCATACTTGATCTTTTGAGAACTGATTTTGTACTTTGGATGTTCCTGATGGAGGCTGTTCCCCTTTGAAGAGTTAATAGACGTCAGAAGTAGTTGTCCTACTCCAGTAACATGCATCAAACAGAGTGATTTTAAAATTTAGATTTAATTGAGTATTAAACTTTAACAGCAATAACAGTGTTGGTAATTGTCCAAACAATACAGTATCACAAACTAAGCAAAATAAAGTAGAAAAAGAACTTATATCTGATTCATATTGTTATCTTGTCACAGTACTTTACAAATCTAAGCTCCATGCAACATTCCTGTCTATGAAAATTCTTCTTTGAGTTAAATGCAATTCTCAGTGCTTGGAAAGCTATGATGCATAGCTATAATATTTTGGTTGTGAGATTTCAAGATAGTTATTTTTTACATCCATTCATTTGAAATATGGGTGAGAGAAATTACTTTGAATATTAAATTAACAAATTATATTGTAGCTGATGTTAGATGGATCTTGGCTGAAAGCAGGGAATACCAGAGGAATGTCTATCTGTGTTTCATTGACTATGCAAAGGCATTTG
>NW_006399857.1:3621932-3631040 GCF_000299155.1 Elephantulus edwardii
CATCCAAATAGATATATGCATACCCATGTTTATTGCAGCTTTTGTTTACAATAGCAAGGAGTTGGAAACAACCTAAATGCCCATCAACAAATGAATGGGTAGAGAAGCTGTGGTATTTTCACACAATGGAATACTATGCTGCATTGAAAAACAAGGAACTCATGCAATATTATTCAAAATGGGTGACTCTGGAGGACATTATGCTGACTGAGGTATCTCAGTCACAAAGGGACAAATGCTATATGGTGCTACTGTTGTAGAATGAGGCTGACATCGAGATGGGGGTAAGACTGAGAAAAACTGGATGAAATATGTTTACAGCATTGAAGTCTATGGGGGAGAGAATAGGTTAAAATTATTATATTTTAGGTCATTATGGTTATCGTAAGAGTACGGAATGAGGGTTGCAGAGTGGATTATATTTGGGGTTGGGGGTGTGGTTGGGGGACGTGGTTGGGGGATTGCGTACCAATGAGGGAGTTTTTCTTTTGCTTTTGAAGGAGAGGAGCAAACGGGTGGGGATGGTGGGGGGTGGACAGGGAGAAGGGTGCAACAATGAATGAATGGAATTCCAAAATCTCTGTAGATGTTCACTGAAATGAAAAATAAATAAATATTTTTTTAAAAAGAAACTTAAGTCAAACACCGTTTTCATTGCTCAAAACAAAATAAAAAATTCATTACTGTTGATTTGGACAAACTCATAGCTGACCTTGCACTGGGTATCTGAAGTTGTAAATCTTACAGGGAAGAGGATCCTCCTCTTTCTCTTTTGGAATATATTGTTGTTGCTGTGGGTATGTGCCATTGAGTTGCCTCCAACTCATAGCGACTCTGTGTACAACAGTCCTAATCCTGTGCCAATCTTATTATCTCTGGCACACCTAACCCCATTACTCTAGTCACTGAAACATTCCATCTCATCAAAAGTCTTCCCCTCTTTCTCTGGTCTCCACTCCCCTAAGCATAGTATCCCTCTCCAAGGACTGGTCTTGCCTTATAACATGTCCAGAGTATGTCAGATGAAGCTTCAGAATCCTTGCCTCCAAGGAGCAGCACGGTCTCACTCTCTCTCAGACAAAACTGCTTGTTCTCCTAGCAATTCATGATATATTCAATAATCTTCTCCAATACCACAACTCAAAGGCATCAATTCTGTTTCTATCATTCATAGTTATTGTCAAGCTTTCTGAAATATAGCAAGTACTTGCAAACGCTATGGCCTTGATCAGGCTCACCATAGTCTCCAGACTGACATCATTGCTCTTGAGTACTTTGGAGAGGTCTCTGACAACAGACTTTCCCAACACAATTTGACTTTTAATTTCCTGGCTGCTCCTACCAAGAGTGTTGATTGCGGAGTTAATACAGTTAATGTTAATTTAATTTATTATTGTACACACGCACAGACAAATCCATACACATAGCAGATATGAGAGAATTGAGGCAGAGAAATTAGATGCCATAGCTAATGTCACAAGATAGTCTCTGGCTTTTGTATTTCCAAGTTCTATATTCTTCCTTCCTGTCATTGTTATCTATTTTGATGATTTCAAATAAGTATTTACACTTATATTTTAATATTATGCTTATGCAGCCATTTACTCTAGAACCTGTCACACCTTTGCAAAGAGTATCCTTGCTTTACCTGAGAAAAAGTAATTTTCAAACTTGGTTGTTAATGATATCGCTTCTTGCTCTACTTTTGAGTTATTTTTATCTGCAGGTTTATTTATTTTGGTACAGCAATGTTCACAGCTTCCTTTGCAATTTCATAAAATGCTTTCTTGTCTCATAACCTTCTGGACTGTCCTAATTGTAACATTCATTTAAAAAATTAAAGGTTAGCCTTTACTGAGACACTTTTTTTTAAAGTTTATTGTTTAAACTTGAATGCTTAAACCACATAAAGAATATAGTATATTTCTAAGTGTGAAAAAAATATTCTTCCTTTGAAGTAAGAATTATTTTAATAGAAACTATAAATCCTAATATTTGATTCTGTAAAAATGATTAGAGAAGTACTTTATATTAGTTTTCCTGCTAAATGGAAATAGTTCTTTTTTTAAGAGCAAGTCATATTCTTGCTCATTTAAAAGGCATATATCACAACTTTCGATATTGACTACCTTATTATTAAATTCATTATATTATCAGTTTCTAAATCTTAGTTATAATTTTCTCATATATGTCATCTGATTATTCTTGACAGTTTTGACATGCTTGTCTTCCTTTTTATCAGCAATTCTGTAAAAATTTATTGAGTATCTAAAATAAAGTAAACAATTTGAGCAGTTTCAGGGATGTTAATGTAAATAACAAAGATCAGTCTATTTTTTTTTTTAAGTTTACGGTATAACACAAAAGAGAAAGGTCCACAATGTATTTCACAATGTAGTGCTAAAACCATTCTAGAAAATCAAACAGGGTGTCACTCTTCGGAGAGGAGAAGCATAAAATATAGTAAAAGCAGTATAAAGTTAATGAATACATACCAAGGTGTCTGAAACAGAATCTTTATTTCAGGAATACAACCCCTGTGTTTTCTTTGGTGTGAATAAAGGAAAGAATGGAAGAAAAAGACTTTACTACGGAAGTTGACTGTAATGAGCTTAGGTCCAGGTCCCAAAGTATCACATTTAAATTCACAGTTAAAAACTAAGGAAAATGAGAATTGTCCTTTATTTTCAATAGCCTTCTATTTATGAGTTTATTTTCATATTCTTCTGTTTGTAAGAGAACTTTTCTTGTTGAGTACCATTGAGTGAGAACTGACCTATAGCTGACTCTGCAGTGGGTTTTCAGAAGCAGCTAATCTAATGGGAGGTGATTTCCTATCCTTTTCTCATGGAGCAGCTGGTGGATTCAAATTACTTATCTTAGAGATTGCAGCACCGATTATTACCACTAGGCCATCAGATAACCTTTTATAAAATAATTAACTACCATTAATATATCTAGAATATGTAAAACAGTGCAGCCTTTGGGAGGGAGTAACACCTAAAGTTGCAGTAGCTCCACAGGGGGAACAAGTCCCCATCAACAACATCAATGGCACAAAATATTCCTGTGAAATCAGACATGCCCTCATACTCTTGCACAATCTTCTATCCATTATAGAAACAGTATCCATACCCTCAGGTATCTTTTCTTTTCCTTAATCATGGATGACACATAACAACAATGAGAATCTCACTGCTCTACTATTTGGTTAGCTAATTCAATGCAATAGCCACACATAATTCTCAGACAATATTCACAGATATAATATTCATTAGGAAATTAATAGACTACAATTGATGTTGGAAATAGTATGCAATTTATCACCCATCACAGTTTCTTAAGCATGATCACCTTGACCTTGATCCTCAGCCTTTCTGTCCCTGACATACAGCTCTTGGCTAGTGTTACAAAGCTATTTTAGTATTTTCAATTATGACATCTACCTTCAACCCCTCCAGTAATTTTAGGCAAGAGCCTCTGTTTTTAGCTCATTGGGACAGGAGTTATAGTTCAAATGTATCTAGGTTTGTCTCTTGTTCTCCGCCAAATCTTCCGCTATTGCTGCTACAGCTGGTCATGTCTGAATCGCTCCCTCACAAAGGAATACCTGGCCCCAAAGAAAACATTGTACTACTTCTTTATTAATCATATTAAGATTCCCAACTTCTGTCCCTGATTTTGGTCAAGTGTAGAGGTACTGTAAACCTAGCTAAGAACCTCATTAATAGCCTCTACACCTTCTACCTGCATCCTACATCTACACCTACATCCTAATCTATACTTATATCCAGAAGCTACGGTGGCCTAGTGGCAAGAAGCTGTGCTGCAATCCCAAAAGCATATGATTTACTATCTACTCTGGGGAAGAAAGTTGGGCAATCTCTTCCCTTGCAATTACCTGCCTTTGAAAACCCACTGGAAGGTCAGTTATGGGTTAGTTCTGATTCTATGGTACACAAGGAAAACAAAATCTTATGACCATGCTTCCAATCCAAACGTGATGTTTGCTTTATTTACATTATTAGTAAGTTATCCAATCCTGTTGGTAGAGTAAAAAACTTATTTATATAGTAGTATGTGCAAGTACACGTACAAAGGAACCAAAATATGACCTTAAGTCTTTCCCAGTTGAATTTAAGATCATCTTACGAATAGGTGTGAGGAACTGAATACCTATGATTGATGATCAGAAGAACTATGGGAAAACATCATAAACAATGAGAGCAAATGGTCATTGCAAAGAAGGAGAGGTTTGTTGAATTTTTTAAAAATATGTCAGAAGAGACTGTGAAAATAACTTTAGAGCTTCAAGAATTCAAAACAAAATAAAAAGATGTCAAAGTAAAAGAGCTGAGCAGATGATTTCAAAGGGCCATTCAAAAAATATTATGAAATGTGCGAAGAGCTGGAGTCAGAGAATAAAGAGAGAAGAACTTGCTCAGCAAATTTTAAGCTGAAAAAATAAATTGAAAAGACCATTCGAGCCAGGAGCTTTAATACTGAGAGATTCTGTCGGCAAAGTCTTGAATGACCCAGGAAGTTTCAAAAGAAGATGGAATGAATATATAGAATGACTCTACCAAAAAGAATTGATTGACAGTGAAAAATTTCAGGAAGTACAATATGCACAAGAGCTAAAAACATTGAAGTATGAAGTTCAAGTTGCACTGAAGGCACTGCCATAAAACAAAACCACAGAAATTGATGGAACACCAATCGACATGTTTCAATTAACAAATGCAGTTCTGTATACACACATCAGTTTATGCCAGGGAATTCAGAGAAGAGCTGCCTGGAAGAGATCCGTATTTGTTCCCATTCATTAGAAAGAGTTATTCAACAAAATGTGTGAATTATCAAACAATATTACTAATATTGCATACAAGCAAAGTATTGCTGAAGAACATAAAAAATGTCTAGAAGACGAAACTGACAAAGAACTGTCAGAAGTTCAGGCTGAGTGTAGAAGAGGCTGGAACACCAGAGATCATTGTTGATATCAGATATCTGCAGAAAGCAGAGAATATCAGAAGAATGTCTATGTGTGTTTTATACTCACTATGCAAAGTCATTTTACAGTGTGGATCATAACAAATAATGGCTAACACTGAGAAGAATGAGGATCACAGATCACTTAATTGAGCTCATGAGAAATCTATAGCAGATCAAGAAGCTGCTGTCTGAACAGAGCAGAGGATCACTGCATGATTTAAAATCAAGTAAGGTATACATCAAGATTGAATCCTTTCTTTATATTCATTAAATCTGTATGCTAAGCAAATTATTCACAAGGATGAAATCTGTGGAGAGGAAAGTGGCATCAGGATCAGAGAAAGATTCAACAACCTGCAGTTTACAGATGACCCAATCTTAATTGTTGAAAGAGAGCAGGATATGAAATATTTGCTGCAGGAGATCAAGTAGTAGAGATTTCAGTACAGATTACATCTTAACATTAAGTAAACAAAAGTCTCCACCACAGGACCAACCGTCAACACAGGAAAAAGATTGAAGCAGTAAATTATTTCATCTTGCTTGCATCAACAATGAACATCCTTGGTAATAGAAGTCAGGAAATCAGGAGATGTGTTGAATTTGGCAAGCCCACCATCAGAAACTTCTCCAAAATGCTGAAGAGTAATGATGTCACATTGAAGACTAAGTTGTGTCTGACTCAGGCCATGATCCTCTCAATCACCTGGTGCTACACATCAGAGAACTGTACAATGAATAAGTATGACAGAAGATTTGACACCTTTGAATTGTTGTGCTGGGGAAGAGCATTGAGTATGCCATAGACGGACAAAGAACAAACAGATATGTATTAGAAAATGTACAACCAGAGTGCTTCTTGGAAACAAAGATGGTGAAGGTTCGTCTTTCATACTTTGGACATGTAGGTAGGTGAGACTATTCCTTGGAAAGGGACATCATGCTTTGAAAGATGAAGGGTCAGTGAAGGAGATAATGACCCCCCATGAGATGGATTAACATGGTATCTTCAGTAGCGGTCTCTAGTGTGTCAGAGATGATGAGGATAGCACAGGATATGGCAGGGGTCCAATCAGCTTTACACTGGGTTGCTTTGAGACATACTCAACTAGATGGAACCTTTCCATCTAAATAATGACAAGAGCCCTGCCATATATGGAGTTCCAGTGTTTTCTTGTTAGATCCCATCTACTAAGACTCATAGTGACTGTATGAACAGAACTTAATCTTGTCCTAATCTGTTCCATCCTCACCACCTTTGATACCCTTGAGCTCATTGTGACAAATACCATTTTAATCTATCTTGCTGTGGGTCTTTTTTCTCTTTTGCCAACCATCCAGTTTTCCAAGCATAATATACTTTCTAAAGGAATAGCTTCTCCTAGCAACATATCCTAAATATGTGAGATGAATCTTCAACATCCTCTCCTCCAAGGGGTATTTATAAACTGACTGCACCTTTTCTAAGATACACATGATTATTCTTTTCATAGCCCATAATACATTCATTACTCTTTTGCAAAACCACAACTCATAAGCATCAGTTCTTCTGATGTCATTCTTATGCATTGACCAGCTCTCAGAGAAATGGCAAGTGACTGAAAAGATTGTAGCCTAAATCACGTTAGTCTTAAAACAGAGATCACTGCTATTCATTATTTTGAAGAGGTCGCTAACAGTGGAAATTTCCAAAGAAATAAGTCTTCTGATCTCTTGACTACTAGTACCAAGGGTGTTTATTATGGATTTAAGAAAGATTAAACCATTGAGAGTTGCCATTCTTTCTCCACCTATCTCCATCCATGTTGCCCCGTGACCCACTCATAAGGACATTTATTTTTCTTGAATTTGAGATGCAATCCATATAGAGGATTGTTGGTTTTAATCTTTTGAAGCAAGATCTTCACTTTCAGCAAGCAAAGTTGTGTCTGGTAACTTAGTTATAAAGAATTGCTCTGTCAATGCAAAATGTGGTGGGTTTGAATTTACTAGCTGTTCCATAAGAGAAATATGACCAATGTACTTCTGAACAACTTACTACCTTTGAAAAATGACTAGAAGGTCAATAATGGGTTGGTTCTGACTTGAAGGTACACAACAGTGTTAACTCATACATATAGCTGAAGGCTAGCAAAACCTCATGGAATAATTCACTATTCACAAAACTTATTTATTATAAAAGATGAGGTAGAAGAAAATATTGTCATTAAATAAGTATTAGATCTATGCTTAAGTTGTTGTTATTATGCTACATTGAGTCACCTACGAAACATAGTGACCCTATGTACAACAACTCTGAACCCTGCCCTATCCTGAAGCAGTCTCACTGACATCTACACACTGAGTTCCATTGCCCCAGTTATTATATTAAATAGTCTCATTCTGGGTCTTTCTCTGCTGTGCTATATTTCCACCATGTCAAGCATAATGTCCTTCTGCAAAGACTGGTCACTCCTGGCCATATGTCCAAAGTATATGAGACAGAGCTTGCCTCCATGGCGAAACTTGGTTTCACCCTCTCCAAGACAGACTTATTTGTTCTCTTGGCATTCCATCGTATGTTCAGTACTCTTCTCCAGCACCGTATCTCAAAGGCATCAATACTTCTGTCATCTTTAGTCATTGCCCCACTCTCTGATGCATAGCAAGTAATTGTGAAGACCATGGCCTGAATCAGGGGGGGGCACCCTGTCTCCAGACTGACATCATTGCTCCTCAGCACTCTGGAGAGTCTACCCCTTTCTAATCTGTCTTTTGATTTCCTGACTGCTTGTGTCAAGAATGTTGATTGTGGAGTCAAGCAAGTTAAAATTTTTAACAATCTCAATTTCTTATCCATCTATCATGGTGTTCTCAATTGGCCTAGTGGTGAGAATCTTTGTTTTCTTGATGTTGAGTTAATCTGTATTGACACCTACAGTCCTAACTTCTTAAAGTGAGGAGAATTGAAGCACCTACTGTAGAAGATCAAAGATAACAGCCTTCAATATGGATTATGTCTTAATATCAGGAAAACAAAATTCACAACAAAATCAATAATCAACATCATGAAAGTTGGGGAAAAGATTCAAGGTTTCAATAACTTTGGTTTGTTTTTTTTTTTTTTTGGATTAACAATCAACACACCTAGCAGTACCAGGCAAGATATGAAAAACAAATGTTTCATTGGGAAAATATTCTCCAAAGTGCTCAGGAACAAAGGCACAAGTTTGAGGACTAAGACGTGCCTCATCCAAACCATGATACTTTCCATTGTTTTCTATGCATCTGAAATTTTAGCAATGAATAAGAATGACAGAAGCAGAAGCCTTTGAACTGTAATGCCAGTAAAGAATATTGCATATTCTATGAACTTCTAAAAGAGTAAACAAACCTTTCTTGGAAGAAATATAATTAGATTGTTCCTAAGAAGACTATATGATAAAACTGTGTCTCATATACTTTGGATATATTGTCATGAAGAACCAGTCTTTGGAAAAACACATCATCTTGGGAAAGGTAAAGGGTCAGAGTAAGAGAAAAATACCCTCAAGGAGAAAGACTGACACAGTAACTGTAGCAATCGGCTAAGGATAGTGGAGATCATAGGAGTGGTGTGGTAGAGCAAGATTCTGATCTATTTCTCATAGGATCATCAATATGAATCTTAGTTGACTCTATAGCACTTAACACCAAAATATCTATGCTTTAGATTCAATGGTTTTATTGTTGTTGTTATGTGCCATCGAGTCGCTTGGGAATCATAGCGACCATATGTACAACAGCCCTAAACTCTGCTCTGTCCTGTGCCAATCGCACTGTCTCTGACACTCCCGTCCCGATTGCCCTAGTCACTGAATCAATCCACCTCATACAGGGCCTTCCCCTCCTGCGCTGTCCCTCCACCCCCCCGGCCCAAGCATGATGCCCCTCTCCAAGGACCAGTCCTGCTTACAACATGTCCAAAGTATGTTAGACGAAGCCTCAGAATCCTTGCTTTCAAGGAGCCACTAGATTTGACCCTTTCCAGGATGAATCTGTTTGTTTTCCTAGCAGTCCATGGTACCCTCAATACTCCTCTAGCACCACACCTCAAAGGCATCAATTCTCTCTCTATCCTCCTTGGTCATTGTC
>NW_006399857.1:3631140-3632203 GCF_000299155.1 Elephantulus edwardii
ATAAGTTGTGAGGAGAGACCGGTCCTTAGAGAGGGACATCATGCTTGGGAGGGTGGAGGGACGGCGCAGGAGAGGAAGGCCCTCTATGAGGTGGATTGGTTCAGTGACTGGGATAATTGGTATGGGAGTGTCAGAGACAGTACGATTGGCACAAGACAGAGCGGAGTTTAGAGCTGTTGTACATAGGGTTGCTATGAGTCGTAGGCGACTCGACAGCACATAACAACAACAACAAACAAATAGACTTGTACATATTATAAAAAGTTGCCAATCATGATGGATGGTTATGTGATGTACCATGGTTCTCATAATTATCTACTGTTTTGACTTCATGGGTAAAATTATTATTTTAAGACTTGACCTTAAGTCTCTCCCAATTTAATTTCAAGACTCTCAGGAACAGGTTTGAGGCCTTGAGAACCAATGAGCATAGACCAAATGAGCTCTGGGAGGATATCAAGAAAATCATCCATGAAGAATGCAAAAGTTCATTACAAAGGCTCAAGAAAAAGAAAAGACCAAAATGCATGTCAGATGAGGCTCTGTGTATTGCATTAGAGTGCCAAGAAGCCAAAGCTAAAGGAAGAAATCAAGAAATCAAAGATCTGAACAGTAAATTTCAGAGGGCAGCTCAGGACGACAAAGCAAGATACTATAATGAAATGTGCAGAGGGCTGGCCTCAGAAAATCAAAGGGGCAGGGCTCTCTTCTCTCAGCATTTTTTAAGCTGAAGGAGTTGGAAGAACAAATTCAAGCCACAGGTGGCATTGCATAAAGATAGTTTGGATAGAATGGTAAATGATCCAGGAAACATCAAAAGAATATTAAAGAAGCACACAGATTCACTGTATCAGAAGGATCTGGCTGACACAAAGTTGTTGTTGTTGTTATGTGCAGTGAAGTCGCTTGCAATTTATAGCGACCCTATGTAAAACAGCCCTAAACTCTGCTCTGTTCTGTGCCAGTCGCACTGTCTCTGACACTCCCATCCCTATTATTCCAGTCACTGAATCAATCCACCTCATAGGGGGCCTTCCCCTCCTGCACTGTCCCTCCACCCTCC
>NW_006399857.1:3634960-3647127 GCF_000299155.1 Elephantulus edwardii
CTCCTCAATTTCAGCAAGCAGGGTTGTGTCATCTGCATAATGCAGATTGTTGATAGATCTTCTACCAATCTTGACCCTACATTTCTCCTCATAGAGCCCAGCCTCCCAGATAATCTGTTCTGCATACAGGTTGAAAAGGTATGGAGACATTCTGGTTTGATTAACTTATGTAAAATTATTCTTTGAGAAATATTTTTTAAAATCTTCCTCTCACCTTATATTTGGCTATTCCTGCTAACTAGAACTGTCCTACTTAGAAAAGGGAGTTTATTTTTATAATAGGCAATGCATATTCTAAGTTTGGAATATACTCTTTCTGATAATACAGAATTGTATTGTTAGGTTTACAAAGAAAATAGTTTACAGAACTAAGTTTTAATGGATGTTTGCACTAATTCAGAGCCTGCGTATGAGTTCTGCATACTTTCATCATCAATAAAACTTAATTACTTCTTCTATTAAGTCAGTGGAAGCGGGACTGGCATCCACTTTCCAAATAGCTTGCCTCGGAAACTCTATGATCTTGGAGAAAAGATGAAAGTTTTTCGTGTCCAAGACTTTTGTTCATAGAGTCGCTATGAGTCACCTATGATTTGAGAGCAATTAACAACAACAACAACATTAAGGCAACATTTAAAAATAATAGCAACCAAACAAAAGAATAGTATCCTTTGGAATACACTAGAAATAAAATAGTAACACTTGTTTGGCTTATCGAGTCACAACTATTAAAGTGTTATCCAGTAAATATATTTTAGAATACCTTGTGTACATCAAAATTTGAGAAGCACTGTCTTAATTTTATAAAATGTTTTCCAATTATGACCACAAATTAGAATCAAAGTAAGGTTTTAAAATTACTGAAACTTGGAAAAATTCTCAAGAAACTGATAATTAAGAATGACTCTGAAGTGAAAACACACATGTTTGCATATTGCATTAAATGCCTGTTAAAAATGATATAGGTAGCCTGGGGATGGCCATAACTGACCTCTACTTCCTCTACAGGGGGAAATAGTCTCACCAGCAACACCCTCAATACAAAAGGAGGGAAGACATATCCTCAAACTTTTGCCCTTACTTATACACATTTAAACATCAGAACTCTCTTTACTTTACTACTAAGTCTAATAAGCCATTGCCATAACCACAAGAAACTCAAGGGCCATACAGATGATTATAGATGTGTTAGCAATGTTAATAAAGCATAATTCAAGTTGGAAATATAATTCAGTTCTTCAGTCAGGATAACTTGTTAGGCATGGTCACAGGCATCTCTAAAATATCCCCTAGAATTGTCAATTATGGCACATCTTCCTAGTTCTCCAGCAGGCATGGAGGAAGACCCTGACTCTACCTCCGGTCCATGGTGTAGGAGTGCTATTCATTTCAGTCTGAAATAAGTCTCTTATTCTTCGTTACTACTAATGATGTGGTGTTTCAATTTAAGTGTGCCTGCATATCACACAGGAATGACTGCGGTCCCTACACTGTATTCTCTGTTTTTTGTTGTTATTATTTTTTTCTTTCTTGTTGATAGTGAATTTTTCCCTCTTTTCCACTGAATTTTCTCAACTAAAACTGGTGAGATGGCACCTGTAACTATTCCCAGCATTAATGTATACACACTTTGTTTGGATGTTCCCACCCAAAGGTTCACCTCATTCACATCATTAGCACTCAGATATGCGGTGAAGGTAAAAGGCAATTGGTGAGGAAAAACACTTAGAAAATCAACATGCTCTAAATTAATCAGGAGGAGAATACTCAAGTTTCTCATAAAGAGTTTTTGGTAATTAATCATGGCCTTAGTTTTATTTATTTACGTATGTATGTATGTATGTATGTATGTATGTATAGCATCACATCATCCTATGGGCTTTTATAGCTCCTAAACTCAGAAGAGAGAAAGAGCTAACTGGAAAAATTCACTTCTAGAATGAGACTTCAGTGGTAGAATTAAGATGGCGAGATAACAAGAATATCCACTCGAACTGGATCGGTCTTGGAAAGATTGTTCTGGATAGAGGCTTGGGCACTTTCATGCAAAAGGTCTCAGGCACATTGATTCCAAACAAAAGGCCTGCCTTTTGTAGAAGAGTTGCAACATTTTATCATGAACGGAAGAGATCTTAGTATGACTCATGGAACAAGATACGTCTTGTTGGGAACACGATGGAGACATCACAAGACAGTATGAGTGTAACCCATACTGTGAAATGAGAGAATCGTGTGAGGCTGGATACCATGGTGGGAGCCATCAGGAGAGGTCAATGAAAATATATCAACAGAGGCTCAGGAGGCCATCTTCAGGAGTTTTCCTGGTTACGATGCATGACTCAGAGTGGAAACAGAAGAAGCTGAAGTTGAAGCTGTAAAGGTCATAAAGACCAGCAGCATAGTAGTAGTCAGAGACAACAATTATACGAACACAGCATATTATCTCAACCTCAACCAATTAAAATAAGAATAAACATTGCTAATAATTAGGAGAAGAGTAAGTTTTTCCCAGTTGAAAATCTGTTGTTATTGTTTACCATACACTTTCTCTAAGTAAAAATAATAAAATATTTAATTTTGTCAACACTGGTTAGGTATTTTGTGTGTTCAGTTTGATCACAGTGAAAGTAGCATCCGTGGAATGATTGTTGCCTATTAGTCTTTTAACTGACAGGGGCAGCATCGTGGAAATCTGAGGCATAGCCTGTCTATATGTCCAAAATAGATAAACAGAACTTTCTAAATATATATCCCTCACTTCATGCCATTCTCATGTATCTTTAAAACTAATAAAAACTAGAATAATGTTTCTTAAATTTAAAGTGTAGTCAAAACACTTGAAACGTTTACATAAAATCTAAATTTTAGTTCAGTTTCTCATTGAAATTCTGAAAACCTACCAGATAATGCTGGTGATATTATTTTATAAAATCCACTAGCTCACTGTTGTGCCATTAATTCTATTTTATGATAATCATCAATCAAGTTTCTTTACAACAATGAATTGCTTATATTTTCCCACTAAATGCCCATTGTATTCAAATACCCAAACTTAAGTTGTTAGCAGCCTGATTATTTTTCAATATGTCACCTATTTCTGGAAAAAAAAATCATGATTCTATGAAGTCTTTCTAATTGTTATCAAAAGAAGGCAATATTTCTTTGTCCATAAATATACGTCTTTTTATCCTAGTTATTTTATCTTTAAATGAAGATAATAATAATAATATAAATTATTGTTGCTGCTATTATGTGCCATCAAGTTTCCTGCGACAATAGATAACCTATGCACAACAGCCCTAAACCCTGCTCTATCACATGCCAATCTTATTATCTCCCACACACCTACCCTTATTACTCAGTAACTGAATCAATGCATCTCATCCGAGCTCTTCCTCTCTTGTGCTACCCTTCCAACCTCCCAAGAATGATATTTCTCTCCAAGGAATGGTTCTGTATTGCAACATGTCCAAATATGTCAGACAAAGCTTCAGAATCCTTGCCTCCAAAGAGCAGTCTGGCTTCACCCTCTCTATCAGTCCAGGATATATTCAGTGCTCTTCTCCAGCACCAGAGCTCAAAGGCATCAATTCTCCTTCTATCATCCCTAGTCATTGTCCAGCTATCTGATACATACATAGCAAGTAATTGCAAAGACCATGACCTGGGTCAGACACACATTAGTCTCCATCTGACATCATTGCTCTTCACTACTTTGGAGAGGCCTCTGACAGCAGACTTTCCCAATGAAATTCATCATTTTATTTCCTGGCTGCCTATACCAAAAGTGTTGATTGTGGAGCCAAGCAAACTAAAGCTGTAAACAATATCGATCTATTCACCATCTATCATGATCCTGCCAATCGGTCCAGTGGTGAGAATCATTGTTTCCTTGATATTGAGCTTCAATCCTTATTTAAGGGTTATTAATCCTTATTTAAGAAGGTCATTGACCTTCTGCAGCAAGCACTTCAGATCCTGCTCAGTTTCAGCAAGCAGGGTTCTGTCATCTGCATAACATAGATTGTTGATGAGTCTACCCACAATCCTTGATGCCACCTGTCTCCTAGTCAAACCTCCCAGATAATCTGTTCTTCATATAGATTAAAAAGGTATGGAAATAGGGCACATACCTGGTGTACACTCTTCCCAATGTTTAACCATGCAGTGTTTCCTTGCTCTGTTCTGACAACTGCCTCCTAGTCCAAGTATAGACTTCATATAAGCTAAATCAAGTGTTCTTAATATTGGAAAGTATTTCTTTCTACTTTAAATTGTTTCAATAATAGATGCAGCCCTAAATGCACTCATTCGTCTATGCCGAGATATTTGGAGGACAGCCGTCTGGTCAATAGATTGGAAGAGTTCCATATTTGCTCTCATTCCTCAAAAAGGGTGAAACAATTGAGTGTGGAAACTATCAAACTACATCAATATCATATGCATGCAAAATACTGCTGAAGATCATTAAGAAACAGGTAAAACAGTACATAGATAGGGAATTTCAGAGTTCAAGAAGGATTTAGAAGAGGCTATGGCACCAGAGATATCATTGCTGATGTCAGGTGGATCCTGGCTAAAAGTAAAGAATATCAGAAGAAAGTCTATTTGTAGTTTATTGACTATGCGAAGGCACTTGACTCTGGATCATAACAAGCTATGACATTGCGGCTGACATTGAGAAGAATGGGGATTTCAGAGCACTTAATTGTTTTCATACAAAGCTTATCTCTAGACCAGGAGGCTGCTGTGTTAACACAGCAATGGAATACTACATAGTTTAAAATTAAGAAGTGAATATTTCAAGGTTGTATTCTCTCTCCAAACCTATTCAATCTGTATGCTGAGCAAATTATTTAAGAAGTCAGACTCTACGAAGAGAAATGTGGCATCAGAATCAGAGGAGATTCATCAGTAACTGGTGTTATCAAGAACATGGAAACATCCCAAATGTCCAATCAAAATTGAATGCATTTGGAAACTATGGTACATTCACACAACGGAATACTACTCAGCATGCAGGAGCACTGCTTTTGAAAATGACTAACTAACTTGGGAGGACCCGGAGAGCATTATGCTAAGTGAATTGAATCAGTCCCATCAGGATAAATACAGTATAAGAACAGTATTGTAGAAATAAAAAGTATAATTAGTAAAACGTGTGTGAGCAAAGGGATGAAGATGGGTGGGGGGCGGGGGGTTAATAATGGGATTGTACAATTTGATGGAGAGAGAGAGATGGGTAAAGGAAATGGGAAAGATCTGGTATGGAAAAACAATGTATATGAACTTTGTAAGTAAACTAGTGTAAAATAAAAATTTTATTGAAAAAATAACCTATGTTATGCAGATGACACAACCTTGCTTGCAGAAAGTGAGGAGGACTTGAAGTTCTTGTTACAGAAGATCAAGAATAAAGCCTTCAATAGGGATTGCATCTCCATGTCAAGAAAACAAAGATTGTTACCACTGGACCAATAAGCAGCATCATGATAGATGAAGAAAAGTTTGAAAGTTTCAACAGCTTCGTCTTACTTGGATCCACAATTAACACCCTTGGTATAAGCAGTCAGGAAGTCAAGAGATGTATTGCACTGGGAAAGTCTGCAGTTAGGGACTTCTCAAAATTATTGAGGGGTAACAATGTCTCTTTGAGGAATAAGGTGTATTTGATTCAGTCTATGATCTTTTAGATCACTTGCTATGCATCTGAGTGCTGGACAATAAATGATGACAGAAGAAGACTGGATGCCTTTGATCTGTGGTGTTGTAAAAGAATGCTGAAAATTCCATGGATTTTCAAAAGAACAAACAATAATGTCTTTAAGAGTGTGCAGCCAGACTGTTCTTTGGAGGCAAAGGTGATAAGGCTATACCTCACATACTTCACCATGTTGCTATGAGGGGTTATTCTTCAGAGAAAGACATGATGCTTGGAAACGTAGAAGGTTGATTTAAGCACTGACTGTTGCAATGGGCTTTTGTGTGAAGATGACACAGAATAGGACAGGGTTCAGATCTGTTGTTCATAGGATCGCTGAGTCATACTTGACAGCACCTAACAAAAACAACAACCTTAATTTATATTGTTGTTGTTAGGTGCTGTCAAGACAGAAATGACTGGAAGCTGAACTTCCAGTGGGTTAAGTAAATTGCATCAAATACAGTAAATCACATGAGGGAAGACTGCCCATTTTTATCCTTCTTGGATGCCTTTGTGTTGGTAGCTCTCTTTACCCAGTAGACTACTGGAGCTCATAAGCATTATAGTGAGATATGCCTGGGAAAAGCTATGTCAAAGGAAACTCTAGTGGAAGTCCATAAAGGTTCCAATGTGCAGTTTGTTCTTCTGACCTGGGTATAAAGGCAAACAATCTAATCAAACCATCTAGTATTGCTCTCAAGATAGTGAGTGCTCATGTAAAAATCTCACCCATATATTAAATTATATTACAGTAATTCAAGAGATAGTTTTGGGTTATGAATAACACTTACAGTAATATTGTTATGTGCCATCATGAATATTACTGTTCATAATATTATAAAGTAAAAACCCGACATAGACATATGACATATTTATCTATTCTTAGCATTAAATTGCTTCACACACACCCAGAATGAACAAAACAGCATAAAATAAGATGCAATATTACTTGTCCAAAGGTATGGCATTTTTAATAATGCACCTGGCCAGTGTTTAAAAAAAAAGAAGGTAATATTCTATAATAGACAAAATACATCCTTTGTCTCAAAATCCTTGGATCTAGGGTCCAATGACTTTCAAATTAACTTTTTTAATCCAACACTTCTTTATTAAATATAAATGATTGCAGAGAATTTTCTCACACCTAGAAGTCTAACTCAGTATTAAAAAGAAGTTTGTTGGATATAACAACTAATTATATTCATAGTCTGTGATATTAACAGACCCCAAATTGCTTTATATTCTCCCTTAGAGATTTTGACCTAGTTAATAGATTGAAGAACTTTGTGATCTGAATCATATTTCTGTCTGACAGCAGGAATTCACATCCCTTGAGGTCTTACCTTAAGTAGGACTCATCAGTCCTCTGTAGTCCAGTGCCCCAGCTGCTCATGTTGAATACAAAAGGGTAGCCAATTTAATTAACCACAGCCTCAAGGAGCATAATTCATTATCAATTTGACCAAGTAATCTAAGACTGTATCAGTGCTCTCAATGAAAGGATATATGGAGCCAAGTGGTCTAATCAGGAAAGAAATCTCTTAAATCTAATTGTGCTTTTGACTATTTAATTGAAGGTAGGATTAGAGGCCAAGACAATATCACTCTTCTTATCATCAGAATAGAAAGGTCTATATTGCTTGCATGTGATAGGAAGTCAATAAAGTACACAACAGACATCAGTAACAGAATTATCTGTGACTCATTGTATGGAATATTGTCCCATTTTGCTGTATTAGTCTAGGTAACCTGTTTTAGCAAATGAAAAATAGGTAAATGGATTTTTGTGGAGCTGTTTTAATATAGAGCAATTATCTAGCACAAATATACAATAAGTAGAATGAGGTTCTCATTGATTAACAAACTTAAAGTACTTACACAGATATTAAATGATAAATTTTATTTTGTGGTTTTCCAAAACAAAGGAGAAAAATGTAATGTCATTGCTTTCATAATCTTCAAACAGTCAAAGCTTACTAATGGATGAGAGATAAATAACATGACATGACTTTAAAGATAGAAGAAAAAGCTTCATGTTGCTGTTTCTATTATAGCATCCATCATGGAAAACATGAACTTAGTGACAGAAATGAGGTTGCAGATAGAATGAAAGAATTTTGTGCAATTAATGATTATACCATTTATCACAAATACCTTTTATAAGAAACACGTTGTTGTTGTTATAGTTGATTGCCTTTGAGTTTAGCATGATTCATAGAACAAACAACTATCGACATTTATTAAAGTTCATAGAGTTTCTGGAGGCGTGTTTGGGAAGTGGCTGCCACGTCTGCTGTGACTATACACATGGACTTCACCTCATAGTCTACACAGATATTAGATTTATTATGTCAGTGGAAAATCAAAAGGGCTAAAATTGCTCAACATTTCTTAATCTAAATGAATTGAAGAACAAATTTAATCCTCTAGCTGCAAGAAGATTGAATGATCCAAGAAGCATGAAAGGAAAACGGAAGGGATAAACAGAGTCACTGTATCAAAAAGAATTGGCTGACATAAAAAATTTCCTGAAACAACAGATAACTAAGTGGCAATAATGGTGAAGGAGGAAGTTATAAAAACAAAGCCCAATTTGATGGAATAACAATTTACATATTTTAATTAACAGATGGAAGCCTAGATGTATTCACCAGGTTTTGCCAAGAAATCTCAAAGAAAACTATCTGGTCAACTGACTGGAAGAAAGAAATATTTATTTCCAATTAAAAAAAAAAGATGATCCAACAGATTGTGGACATTATTGAACAATATCAGTACCACACAGAAGCAAAATTCTGCTGAAGATCATCCAAAAATGACTAGAACAGTACATTGACAGAAAACTGCCCAAAGGGCAAGCCGGCTTAAGAAGGGCCATAACATTAGGGACATCATAGTTAATGTCAGGTGGATCTTGGCAGAAAGCAGAAAGCACCAAAGGAATGTCTATCTATGTTTCATTGACTTTCAAAGAAATTTGATTGTGTGGATCACAACAAAGTTGGGCTAACCTTGAGAAGAATGGGAATCCCAGAAAACTAGATTGTGCTCTTGTGAAACTTATATTTGGACCAGAGAGCAGTCTTCAGAGCAGAGCAAAGAAACACCACATGGCTCAAATTAAGAAAGTGTTGTGACAGGAATGTGTCCTTTCTCCATACCTTTTAAATATATATATATATGGAACAGATAATTTTGGAGGCAGTCGTGGAGGAAGACTCATCAACCTACATTATGTAGATGACAGAACTTTCCCTGCTGAAATTGAGAAGAAACTGAAATGTTTGCTGTAGAAAGTCAAGGATTGCAGTCTTTAATATGCTTTGAAGCTCAACCTCAAAAAAAGAAGGATTCTCACCACTGAGAAAATTGGCAGCAATATAATAAATATTAAAGACACTGAGTTAGTTTACAATTTCAGCTTGTTCAGTTCCACAGTCAACATTCTTTGGACCAAAAATTAGGTAATCCAAAGATGAATTACAAAGGAAAATCTGGTGTCAGAGATCTCTCTAGAGTGCTGAAGAGCAACAATATAGTAATGAACTAAAGTGTGTGCCTTAACCATACTAATTAGTTGCTACACATCAGAGAACTGGACAATGCTTAAGGATGATAGAAGAAGAATCTATATCTTTGAGTTGTGGTGCTTAAGAAGAGTATTGAGCATACTATGGACTGTCAAGAGAACAAATAGCTCTGTCCAGAATGGGTGAAACCATGTTGCTTTTAGGAAGGATTTTGAAGCTCCATCTCACATACTTTGGGGATGTTACCAGGAGGGAATAGTCCTTGGGAAATAACACCAGGCTTAGAAAGGTAGAGGCATAGCACAGGAGAGGAAGATACTGAATGAGATGGATTGACACAGTAACTGGAGTGATGGGAGTAGGTGTCACAGAGACAGTGAGATTGGTTCAGAATAGGGCAAGATTCAAAGCTTTTGTGAATAAGGTTGCTATGAGTCATAGTCCATTCAAAGACCCATAACAACAAATAACAAAAACACTCTTATAAAAAAACAAAACATTAATTATCTTTTCCACTTCCATATCTTGAAATTAACTCAGGGTGTCAGAAAATTTTTTATACTGCCTGGGATGACGCTTGGGGTGTTACCCAGAGTATCACCTGAGGAACTTGCCTTAGAAGACATTGATGAGTAAACTCAGGACCTATCTTCACCATCCATTTTTACTTCTAGACTTATATAAGGCTGGAAAATCTCCTCCTGTAAGATTAACTATCTCTGAAAATCTGTCCTAACTTGACTAATAACGCGACAAATAACAACAGTTTATTTGGTTAGTTCATTGGGTTAAACAGGTTCCTCTTAGTACACCACATTTGATTGCCAGATCTACCTTTGCATAGTACAAGAGAAGGTATTAAAAAGCTTAGGAAAATTGATATGTCATTGTAGAATTATCAGTTTGGACTCACAGTCTTTCAACATCCTGCTGGCGCTGTGATTAAAGCATTAGGATAATAACCCAAAGATTGGTGGTTGTAACTCACCAGTGTCTCCGTAGGAGAATGATGATTTATAGACTTAGAAACCATATGTTGTTGTTACATGCTGTCGAGACTATGACTCATTGCGACCCTATGAACAATGGCTCTGAACCTTGTCCTAACTTGAGTCATTTTCATTGTCTCTGACACACCTGCCAATGGTCACAGCCACTGTGTCAAGCCATCTCATCCAGATTCTTCCTCTCATGTGCTGTTCCTGCACCCTTCCAAACATGATGGCCTTCTTGAAGAACTAGTCCCGCTTGGCAACATGACCAAAGTATGTGAGATAGAAATTCACAATCCTTGCAAGGTTGTGTCATCTGCATAATGCAGGTTGTTGATGAGTGTTCCTAAAATGCCCATGCCATATTCTTCTCCCTAGAGGCCAGCCTCCCGAATGATCTGTTCCACAAATAGATTGAAAATATATAGTGAAAGCATATATCTCTATTGCACTCCATTCTTGTTTTTCAATCACGCAGTGTATCCTTGCTCTATTCATAAGATTGTTTCCTGGTCTAAGTACAGGTTTCACATGAGCACAGTCAATTATTCTGTAATTCCCACTCTTCTCAATGTTAGCAACAATTTATTGTGATCCAAACTCAAAAGTCTTTGAATAGTCAAAAAATAGGATTATATATTCACCTGGTACTCTCTACTTTCAGCTAGGATCTAACATTGCCAGTGATTTTCCTAGTGCCATCGTCTGTTCTAAACCAAGCTTTTATGTCTGGCAACTCTTTGGATAATTTTCAGCATTATTTTGCTTGCATGTGGTAGTAGTGATGTTGTGTCATAATTATCCACACTCTGTTAGTATAACTTCTTTTTTTAAATAAATATGGATTGTTTCCAGTCAGTTTGCCAGGTAGCTGTCTTCCATATTTATTGGCAAAGCCTGTTGAGCATGTATCTGTCTGTTGAAATATATCAATTGATATTGATATGGCATCAATTTGAGGCCTTTCTTTTTTTTACAGTTTTTTAAAAAATTTTTATTAAATTTTATTAATTTTAATGAACATTTACAGAGATGTTGGATTTCCATTCATTCATTGTTGCACTATTTTCTCTACCCTCCCCCCCCCAGTTCACTCCTCCTTTTTTCCTCCTTAAAAGTCTGTTTTAATTGTCCCATTGCCCCAGTGCTTGTTGTCAAAGCCAGTTCTGATTAATCTCCTTTGTTAGTGTGTCATTTGCCGTTCCCTATCACTCCTTCCTGAGAGAGACTTCACCCTGATTCATAAGGAAAAGGGGACAACGTATTCTCTTAGCTACTTCCTGCTGAAAAGGGACGCTGTGGGTTTCAGGGTGAAGATCTTCTCTCACTACTCTAAAGGGCCCCTTTAGCAATAGGAAACATGTAGACTATTGTGGAGATTGATTTTAGAATTTAGAAGCACTGTTATCAATTGTGCTTAGCCGTACATGTTCATATCCTTGAAGATGTATCATGGAACTGTTGTAGCCTACAATACACAAATTTAACTAACAAGTTAAAAGTATATGAGTCAAAAATTAAAAGCAATAATATTCCAAGAAGAGGTTCTAATAGTGGCACATATCAAGTTACAGGGGGAAGGTAGTTCTTAAAATAAGAGACTTATTGACTAGCACTTTTCTATTATAGTTTAAAGGTTAGGAACCACAAGATGTAGAGGCTTAACTACATCATTTGTTGTTCTTAAGTCCTGGACCAAAGTCCATCTACCACTGGGTTGTTTTACAGCTCAGAAGTCCACATGTAAGGCAGAGGTGAAGTAAGGAACTGCTTATGAGTTTTTTCCATCAATTCCAACAACTAAGAGATAGTGAGAAGAGTTGGGACCTCAGAAGGCTTTTAGGACCAAATAGTAGGCTCTTGTGTCCAGGAGAAAATGAATATACTTACCAGTAATGTTAATGCTCACCCCCAGCTCTTCTGGGAGGATCTAAATCATTG
>NW_006399857.1:3647227-3649130 GCF_000299155.1 Elephantulus edwardii
CCTATATGTGGCTCTCGTCTGTGACACTGTCTACTGAAGTGGCCCAGCTTTCCACAGTGGAAGCAATTCTGACCTCCTTTATTACCTTTGGGTGGCACTGTTTATGAGTAAGACTTCCTTTTCCTGACACAGGCCCTAAACTGGCAGCAATAGCTGACCCAATAATTTTAGCCATTCTCTGGTCTTTTCTCTTCCCAGTAGATCCCAGTTGTTAAAAGAGGGAAAAAGTTATTTTTTTCCCCCTTTACCACTATTGATTCTTGATCATATGCTACTTTATGATATTCTTCTTTGTCAGGTAATTCTTTTAATATAGTGACTCTGTGTATTCCTTCCATCTTCTTTTTATACTTCCTGGGTCATTCAATATTCTGCCCATAGCATCTTTAAGTATTGCAATGCAAAACTTGAGTTTGTTCTTTAGTTCTTTTACCTTAAGCAGTGACAAACAAGTTTGCGCCTTTTGATTTTCTAACTCTAGCTATTTGCTCTTTTAATGATAATATTTTGATTTGTCTTCCTGAGCTTCCCTTTGAAATATTATGTTCAATCCCTTATTTTTTTTTAAATTTGTCTTTTGTTCTACCTTCTTGTTGTTCTAGTACAATTTCAGAGTTATTTCTGATATACATCTCAGTCTTCTTCCTCTGTCTTAGTATTGCCCTTTTGATGCTCCATGGAGGATATTTTTTATCATCCAACAGAACTCATCTGATTTCCACTTATTTGTGTTCCAGACATCATGTTTGCTCTTGAGATAATTTTTCAAATTCAAATGTGATGGACACAAGGTATTATTTTGGTTCTTTGGGTTTTTTTTAAATTTTCTTTAGCTTTAGTTTGAACTTTTATATGAGTAGTTGGTCGTCTGTTCTACAACCAGGATTTGGCATAGTTTTCACAGCTGATGTTGAGCTCTCTAACAATTTTTTTCACAGATATAATTGTGTATTTCATCAGATCATGAGCCATTTATGTTTTTTATAAATGGTAATTGGAATTAACACATCATAAATTTTACAAAATTCTATCACTCTATATACAATCTTGTTTCTGTCACCAAGTCCAAATTTTTTAACTACTGATTCTTCATGTTCTCAACTTTTATCAATTATTAATCTTGATTGCAAATTTGATCATTTCAGAATATAAAATTTGGTAAATAGCTTATGTTTTTTCCTCTCTGGCCCTAGTCTGGGCACAGATATTTGAGTGATACTAGTATTGATAATATTTCTTTGTTCGCATACAGATATTCTGTCACTCACAACAATGCTTTTCAGGATACATCTAGAAATGGTCATTGTGACTATGCATACGACTCCACTCCATATTTTCTTCAATTTTTTTTATTCCTACCATAGTAGATCACAGGATTATCTCATTTAAAATGGCCTTTGCCAATCCATCTCAATTCACTGATGCCTAGTTATCAATATTTATGCATTTCATTTATTTTATCACCATATATAATTTCCCTACATTCATACTTCTTACAGTCCACATTCTAATTATTAGTGGCTGTTTGCAACTGTGTTTCTTAATATGAAGACTCAGCCTCTAGTGTCATAACTATCAGTTTTAGAGTTCTTCTTGGTATACACTCCCCCAGGCCCCACCTCCTATTTCCCCTCCCCAAATGCACACCACTATGCAACCTTAATTCTGGATTCCTGTGATAATCATAATACCTTACTATATATCACTTTTGAACTGTTACGTCATTCATCTGTTTCAATTCAGTATACATAATCTATCCAGTTTTTCTCAGTCTTACCCTAACCCTGAGAAGGACAAATTTTTAAAGAGTTCCAAAACATTCTTTTTGTTGTTGTTGTTGTTGTTAATTGTTTGGGTTTTTTTTCCCTATAATTATATTTTATTAATTTTCATAAACATTTAC
>NW_006399857.1:3650105-3657510 GCF_000299155.1 Elephantulus edwardii
AAAAAAAAAAAAAGATGACCCAAAAGACTGTGGAAATTATCAAACAATATCATTAATATCACATGCAATCAAGAACCTGGTGAAGATTAGCCAAAAATGACTGGAACAGGACATTAACAGAGAACTGTCAGATGTGCAAGCGTTGAGTTTAGAAGAGCCTATGGCACTAGGAAAATTAGATCTAATATTAGATCTTAGCTGAAAGCAGAGAGTTCAGAGGGATATCTATTTATGTTTCATTGACTATGCAAAGTCATTTGACTGTGTGAATCACAGTAAGTTGTGACTAATCTTGAGGAGAATGGGAATCCCAAAACACTTGATTATGCTCATATGAAACTTAGACCAGGAGGTAGTCGTCAAAACAGAACAGGAAAACACTACATGGCCTAAAGAAAGGAAAAGAGTATGTCAAAAATTCATCTTGTCTCAATATCTTTTCAATCTACATGCAGAACAGATCATCGGGGAGGCTGGACTCATGAGGAGGAATGTAACATCAGAATTGGAGGAAGACTCATCAACAACCTGCATTATGCAGATGACACAACCTTTCTTGATAAAACTGAGGAAGACTTGTGGTGTTTGCTGCAGAAGGTCAAAGACAGCAGCCTTCAATAAGAATTGAAGCTCAACATCAAGAAAACAAATATTCTCACCACTGGGCCAAATGACAGCATCTTGATAGATGAAGAAATGAGATTGTTGATAATTTCAGCTTACTTGGTTCCATGATCTTGGCAAAAGCAGTCAGAAAATCAAAGGATAAATTGCATTGGGAAAATATGTTGTTAGGGACCACTCCAGAGTACTGAAGAACAATGATGTTAGCCTAAAGACTAAGGTGCACCTGACCCAAGTCATAACCTATGTCATTACTTGCTATGCATCTGACAATGACTGAAGATGATAGAAGATGAATTAATGCCTTTGAATTGTGGTGATGGAAAAGAATGTTGAGTATATCATGGACTGCCAAGAGAATAGATATGTCATAAACACAGTGAAATTGATCTGAAATTGATCTGCTCCTTGGACGCAAGGATTTTACAGCTCTGTCTTGCTTACTTTGACCGTATTTTCAGGAAGGAGCAGTCCTTGGGGAGGGATGTCATGCATGCATGGATGGGTGCAGGGACAGCAAAACAGAGGAAGACCCTTTTGGGATAGATTGACTCAGTTACTAGGGTAATGGGGTTAGCTATGTCGGAGACAATGAAATTATGTCAGGTTAGGACAGAAGTCAGAGCTATTATACATAGGGATAGCTATGATCCACAGGTGACTAGAGGGCACAAAACAATGACCACAGCAACATGTGTGTGTGTATGGGGAGAGAGAGAGAGATGACATAGGTGACATAGATGATATAGGTATAGATATAGATTAGAGAAAGAGACAGAGAGAGAGAGAGAGAGAGGGATTTCACAGCTTTAGTTTGCTTGGCTCCACAGTCAACACTCTTGGCACCAGTAGCCAGGAAATAAAAGACGTAATGGGAAAGTCTGCTGTTAGGGACCTCTCCAAAGAACTGAAGACCAATGGTTTCTCTCTGGAGACTAAGGTGCATCTGATACAGGCCATGGTCTTTGCAATCACTTGTTATACATCAGAAAGTTGGACAATGACTAAGGAGGATAGAAGGAGAATTGATGCCTTTGAGCTGTGGTGCTGGAGAAGAGTATTGAGGGTACCATGGACTGCTAGGAAAACAAACAGATTCATCCTGGAAAGGGTCAATCCAGGTGGCTCCTTGGAGGCAAGGATTCTGAGGCTTGTTGTAAGGAGGGACTGGTCCTTGGAGAGGGAACATCATGCTTGGTAGGGTGGAGGGACAGCGCAGGAGGGGAAGGCCCTCTAGGAGGTGGATTGATTCAGTGACTGGGGTAATCGGGGTGGGTATATCAGACACAGTGTGATTGGCACAGGACAGAGCAGAGTTTAGGGCCGTTGTACATAGGGTCGCTAAGAGTCGCAAGAAACTCGATGGCACATAACAATAGCAACAACATGTCTGATGGGTATGTAGATATATACATATACATGTTTGTGTGTGTATATAGACATATACAAACACTAACACATACTAAACATAACAACTACAACAACAATCATTTCTCAACCACCAAGTTTTCAGTTGTATGGATTTTTTTTATTGTATAATCTACACTGAGGTTATTAATATATGGTTCTCATTCATAGGTGCTTCATGTACTCTTAAGTTTTCACAAGGAAAATTTTGTTTTCTGTGTATCACAGGCAATTGATGAGTCTTCCTCCAATCTTTGTGTCCTGTTTCTCTTCTAAAATTATTTGCTTACAGAACAAATAGAATTGATATGATGCCACTGTAAAAATTTAATAGATATGATGAATGGACACAATCCATGTACACACCTTTCCTTATTATAAATAATACATTTTCATCTTGTGCTGATCAAAGGATCAAGAAGCAGTCACTGAAACAGAAAAATAAATAGAGCTTGGTTTAAAGTGCTAGATTTTGTATGTTACATTTTGAGACTAGATAAAGGGAAATTAAATTGCCAAACATGTAGGCACGTTCACTTCAGTAATATGTTGAGGGGTTCAATTATGTGGAACATGTATACATAGTTTTTTTAGCATGAAAAATGGGTTGTTTTAAGAGATTGCACTGCAAATGTATAAGCATGTGGTTCAAATCCACTAGTTGTTCAGTGAGAGAAGGAGGGACAATCTTCTCCAATGCAATTTCAGCTCTGGGTTGATTCTGATTCTATGGTACACAGAATCAACAGTATGCCTTGTAGTGTGCTTTAGTGTCGATAGGCATCATAATCGTTATTTGTGTGTGCTAGTAAGCCTATTAACCAAGTGACTCAAAATACCTGCTAGTTTTGAATGGAGCCTAGAAAAAGAGAAATCTGTACAATAGATACAGATTTTCACTCAAGTAGCCTTGCCACTTGGACCATATAATTCAACTAATCCAGTTATTTTTGAAGTGTCAATTAAAGGTAGAGGTGACATTTTCAGTCTTTGGCAGGTCACTACAGATGAAAATCAGTTCAGATCGTTAGGATTTGAGGGCTGAAATCTACCATCTTCTAAGATAACTTTTGTACTCTTCTTTGTTTTTAATCTTTTGGATTGTAACTGGGCCTTAGTTGAAACTGAGCACTTAACTACAAACTGAGCAGTTACCACAAGAGATGAGCTGTTCTTTATAAACTGCTCTCTTAGCCCACAGTCATAAAGTCAGATTACACAGCAACACTGTATTATTGAATAAAAGTGGTGTATATGAATTCATACTATAAGATGAGACCTGGAGGCACAAATAAGTTTTATAAAGAAGCAGTTCAAATATCCATAGCCTCAACACCTGTTCCATTTAATTTTCTCTGTCATTATGTGCTCATAGCCCCATTAGAATTTCCTTAGAGTCAGTTAATTGACGAAGATAAAACTTTTGACTGGTTATGTATGGAGTCCAATTTCTCAAATAATTTGTTCACTATTCAGGTTGACTAAATATAAAGGGAAAATACAATGCTGACACAGTCCCTTCTTAATTTTAAACCATGTAATGTTTCTTTTTTGGGCTTGCACAACAGCCTCTTGTTCTAAGTATATGGTTTGCAATAGTACAATTAAGCACTCTGTGATTCCCTTTCTTCCCAATGTTAGTAATAACTTGTTGTGATCTACATATGCTTTTGTATAGTCAATAGAGATTATAATATACATTTTTTCCTGGTATATTTTACTTTAGCCAGGATCCATGTTCATCACCAATGATATCTCTGGTGCTATGGCCTATTTTTGGAAACAGGAGTGGCATCCACTTCCTAAACACCATGTCTCTGGAAACTCCATGAACTTTGATAAATAGCGATAGTTATAGAAAGGCTTCTGACCTTTTGTTCTTGGAATCACTAAGAGTCATGCTCAACTCAATGGCAATCAACAACACAATAACGTGACCCCTTCAAAATCCTGCTTGAACTGCAGGCAATTTCCTATGTATTTTCTGTTCTAGCCAGTTTTGAATTATTTTCAGCATTATTTGGCTTGCATGTGATACTAATGATAATGTTCAATAGTTTTCTACGTTCTGTTAAATCACCTTTCTTGAACTGGAACAAATACGGACCTCTTCCAGACTGCTGACATTCAGGGCTCTATCTGTTATTTAAAACAATTCAATTGGTATCTCATTGATTCCTGGGGCTTCACCACCATCGTCCCCAATGCCTTCAGTGCAGTTTCAACTTCCTCCTTTATTACCATTGTCTCCTGCTGTTAGGGCAGTCAAATCAAGTATAATTCATGGCTACCCTGTGAACAAAAGAGCTGAACCTAGCTCCATCCTCACCCTTCCTGACACACAAGAGCTCATTTTAGCAGTCACCATGTCAATCTGCCTGGTTAAGGGTCTTCTTCTCCTTCATCAACCCTCCACCCTTCCCAACATCATGTCCCTTTCTAAGGAATAGCACCTCCTAACAACATGTCCAAAGTATGTGAGGCAATGACTCATCATTCTTGCCTCCAATGAGCAGTCCAGGTGCCACCTCTCCAAGACATATCTGTTCATTCTCTTGGCTGTCCATGAGATGGGCAGTGTTCGTCTCCAACACCACAGCTCAAAGGTATCAATTCTTTTTCTGTCATTCTTATTCATTGTCTAGGTCTCAGATGTATAGCTAGTAATCAGAGAGACTATGGTCTGAATCAGACACATCTTAGTCCTCAAACTGACATCACTACTCCGCAATATTTGGAAAAATCCCTAAATTCAGATTTTCCCAGTGGTATATTCATACTGTCTTTTGACACTCTCTGGGTCATTCAACATATTGCTTATAGCACCTTTGAATATTGTGTGTCAAGTATTAAATTTGGTTTTCTCTCACCATGAGAAATGCAGAATTATATTACCCATTTTATTCTTCAATCTTAGATCTTTGCACATTCCATTATAATATTTTATCTTCTTGTTTTGGCTTTTGAAATTGTCTTTTCAGTTCTTTTAATCTTCTTTTCAGTGTGTCTTTTGATTTGTTTTGGCTTTTGAACATTTTGGTTTTTTTTTTTTTTTGAACATTTTGTTTTTGTTGTTGTAATGTGCCATCGAGTCATTTGCGACTCATAGCGACCCTATGTACAACAGCCCTAAAACCTGCTCTATCCTGTGACAATCACATTGCCTCTGACACACCCATCCCGATTACCCCAGTGACTGAATCAATCCACCTCATAGAGGGTCTTCCCCTCCTGCGCTGTCCCTCTACTCTACCCAGCATGATGTCCCTCTCCAAAGACCTGTCTCTCCTTGCAACATGTCCAAAGTATGTCAGACGAAGCCCCAGACTTTTTGCTTCCAAGGAGTAGACTAGTTTAACCCTCCCTAGGATGAATCTGTTTTCTTGGCAGCCCATGGTACATTCAATTCTCTTCTCCAGCACCACAGCTCAAAGGTGTCAATTCTCCTTCTGTCCTTCCTAGTCATTGTCCAGCTCTCTGATGCATAACAAATGATTGCAAAGACCATGGCCTGTATCAGGCACACCTTGAACTCCATAGAGACACCGTTGCTCTTGAGTACTTTAGAGAGGTCCCTAATAGCAGACTTTCCCATAGCAATACATTTTTTTATTTCCTGGCTGCTGGTGCCAAGAGTGTTGACTGTGGAGCCGAGCAAACTGAAGCTGTGAACTATCTCAATCTCTTCGCCATCCATCCTGACGCTGCCAATTGGTCCAGTGGTGAGAATCTTTGTCTTCTTGACATTGAGCCTCAGTCCATACTGAAGGCTGCAGTCCTTGACCCTCTGCAGTAAGTGCATGAGGTCCTCCTCAGTTTCAGAGAGCAAGGTTGTGTCATCTGCATAACACAGATTGTTGATAGATCTTCCACCAATCCTAACACCACCCGTCTCCTCATAGAGCCCAGCCCCTCGGATAATCTGTTTTGCATACAAGTTGAAAAGGTTTGGAGATAGGACACATCCCTGGTGCACACCCTTCCCAATTTTGAACCATTCAGTGTTGCCCTGCTCTGTTCTGATGACTGCCTCTTGGTCCAAGTATAGGTTTTGCATTAGCACGATAAAATGTTTGGGATTTCCATTCTTCTCAGTCAAACGCCTTTGCATAATCAATGAAACACAGACATTCTTCTGGTATTCTCTGCTTTCAGCTAAGGTCCATCTAACATCGGCCACAATACTAGTTGACTTTTCAACATACTAGTGTTTTTTTTCAGAGTTTTTTGGCATCCATTTCAGGTTTGTTTGGTTTTTTCCTCCTCTGTCTTTGTGATGACTTTTTGCTCTCTTCATGGATGATATTCTTGATGTCATCACACAACTCACCTGGCCTTCAATCATTGGTGTTCAATGTTACAAACCTACTTCTAAGATGATTTCAAAATTCAGGTGGTATAGATTCAAGATATTATTTTGGTTCTGGTGGACTTATTTCCATTTTCTTTCATCTCCATTTGAACTTGCACATGACTATTTGTTTGTCTGCACCACAGTCCTCACGTTGTTTAGTTTTGACTCCTGATATCGAACTTCTCCAATGATTCCTTCAAAGATGTTGTCATTCTGATTCTTATGCAGCCCATCAGGTGAGGTCCATGTGTAAAGTAGGTGTTTGTGTTTTTAAAAGATATATTTGAAATGAATTATTTGTTACAAATATAATATTCCATCTTTCCATTTTCAGTCTCATTTCTATAATCATATTCATATGTTTAGACTACTAATCCTTCTTCATTGTTTCCAACATTTGCATTCCAGTCACCAATAATCATTAAGTGTATTTTGATTGCATGCTTGGTCAAATTTGGACTGCAAGTTATGGTACATCTTTTCAGCTTCTTTCTTTTTTATGTTGTAGCTGTGTATATTTTTAATAATAGTTGTATTAATAGATCTTCCTTGTATGTGTATAAATAATATACACTCACAGCATTGTACTTCATGATACATCTTTAAGCTGTATTTCCAAGTTCTATTCTGGAGTGTATTCTAAAGTGTGTTGCTGTTGTTGTTTTTGTTAGGTGCTATCAAGTCAGAATCAACTCAAAGCTGACCCTCCTATGGGTGTTCAGAGGCTGTAAATCACACAAAAAGATAATGTCCTTATTTCAACTGTAGGACAGCTGATGCATTAAAATCTTGTTTATTTGGGTGCTAGTACAACTCCTTATCCTAAGCCACCAGAGATCCTATACATGTATGCATATATGTATGCATGTATATACATGTATGTGTATGTGTGTATATATTTGGAAGCAGGAGTGACATCCACTTCCTAAACAGCATGCCTCTGGAAACTCTATGAACTTTGATAAATGTTGATAATTATAAAAAGGCTTCACGCCTTTTGTTCATAGGATAACAATGAGT
>NW_006399857.1:3657610-3660563 GCF_000299155.1 Elephantulus edwardii
TGACCCATAGCTGACCCTCCAAGGGTTTTCAGAAATGATTCTCCCATGGAGCAGTAACAGCTGGTGGATTTGAACTTGCCTTTGAATTGCAACTCAGCTTCTTACCACTAGTCAACCAGACATGTATATGCATGTGTGTGTACACACACACACACATACTAAATGTATACACACACACATACATATACTATATGTATATATATATATATATATAGTTGCTGATTGCCTTTAAGTTGAGCATGACTCATAGTGACCCTATGAAGAAAAGACCTTAAGCCCCTCTACAGCTATCAACATTTATCAAAGTTCACAGAGTTTCTGGAGGCTTGTTATTTAGGAAGTGGATGCCACTCCTGCGTCCAAGTATTATATACATATATATTTGCATGTATAAATATGTTAACACATATTTTTATGTGTATAAATAGATATATAAATTTGTATATGTATATATGCATATGGAAGCAAGAATGTCATCCATTTCCTAAGCAACATGCTTCTGGAGTCTCTATGAACTTTGATAAGTGTCAATAGCTATAGAAAGACTTCAGGCCTTTTGTTCATAGGGTCGCTATGAGTCATGCTCAACTCATCGACAATCAACAACAACTCATGTATATACGAAAAAAGAACAAGGCCATATGGTGATGGCCATGTACGTCCCTTACCAATTTCATAACTGGGAACTGTTCCTGTCAGCAGCAACAGCACAAAACTAATTCCCATGATGTTATATATGTTCCCCATACTCTGTACCTCTTTCTATTCATCACACAGAACCATATCAGGAAATCAGGTTAGTAGTAGAATATAGCCAGAATAGTTTCTGAAATGTGCTTGCAAAATCCTCAGCCTTGAACCTCAGAGACTTAAGCCAACGCTACTAACGTCTTAGAACTGCCTATATTATCTCTCCTTCTCCCCCGAGTTGTCCATCAAACTTCTAAAAATTGTTGCTGGTGAGATTTCTTCCAATTCTTCTGCTAGATCCATTCCATTTATTGGTGAGATTAGCCAATCTTCTTGTGGCTTGAAGAGCTCAGCAAATATCCTTGTGGATAGGTTAAAATGCCCTAATATTCACTGTATATTCCTGCAAATCATATCGCTAGGTCAAATTCAATGGCTAGGAAACTAATTTTGAACAATAAACCCAATATATATAAATAAGAATATGTATGATCTTATGTACATGGATATGTATGTGTTCTATAAATCCACATTCTGTTGGCTCACCTTTGTAAAGAATGGACAGATATGGATCTCTTTCAGTTAGTTAGGTGCATAGTTATTGTACAAATTTCGTAGCACAGATTGATGAGTATGTTAAGGTTGTACCTGTTATTTAAAATATGTACACTAGAATCGCATCATTTCCTGGACTTTATTGTGTTGCCTATTCCTTCAGAAATCCCTTGACTTTCTTCCTTCATCATCATTGACTCTTGATCATATGGCTCTTTCAATGTCAACCAGAGTTAATGTGACTCTGATCATTCACTTTAACTTCTTTTAATGTTTCCTGGACCATTCAGGATATTATTGAGGAGCTATTAATATTGTAAGTCAAGATTTAAAATTGTTTTTTAGATTTTTCAGATTGAGAAATGCTAATCAAGTTCTACCCTTTTTATTCTTCAACACAAGAATGTGCATTTATACTTCCTGAACTACAGAAAGACATTTGATAGTGTTGATTATAATAAATTAAGGCTAACATTGAGAAGAATGGGAAGACTAGAACATTTAATTGTGGTCATGTGAGCCTATACTTAGATCAAGAAGCTGCTATCTGAACAGAAGAAGTTGTGTGTCAGGGTTGGATCCTTTCTCCATACTTTTTCCAATATTTATGCTGCATAAATCATCAGAGAAGTTGGCCATTATGAAGAGGAATGTGGCATCAGTGTCAAAGACTCATCAACAACCTACATTATAGAGATGATACAACCTTTTTTTATGAAAGTGAAGAGGATGGAAATGCTTGCTTAAGAGGATCAAAGACTGCATTTTCAATATGCATTTTATCTCAACATCAAGAACACAAAAATTCATACTACCGGACAAATATAAAACATTATGATGATAGAGAAAAGATTGAAACTATCTGAAACATCATCATCCTCGGCTCCATAATCAACGGACTTGGTAGCAGCTTTTAGAAGATCAGTAGACATACTGAGAAGGTCTGTGGTCAGGGGCCTCTTCAAATTGCTGAGGAAGCAATAAGGTCTGGAAACTAAGATATATCTTTTTCAGGCTATGGCCTCGCAGTCAATTATTAAGATCTGAGATCTCAATAAAGAATAAGGATGATAGAAGAAGAATTGATGCCTTTGAGTTGTACTGATGGTGAAGGGGTAGTAAATTTACTGTCAAAAGAACAAACAGATATGTCTTGGTGAATGTACAGCCAGAGTTCTTCTTGGAGATAAAGATGATAAAGCTTTGTCTCACGTACTTTGACTATGTTGTTAGCAGGAACTGTTCCAAGGAGAGTGCCATCATGCTAAGAAAGTGAAGGATCAGAAAACAAAAGGAAGATCTCAAACAAGATGAATTGACACAGTAACTTCTGCAGTGGGTTTGAGTATGTTTGAAATAATCAGAATGGGACAGAAGTGGACAGAATTTAGATCTATTGTTCACAAAGTAACTAAAAGTCATACCAAAGTATTTGATTTTACCTAACAACAAAAGTAAATGTACATGTATATGCACATTTATATACATGTGTGTATAGGTTTAAAACTATGCATCTACATAGGTTCAAGTACACATATAAGGATATAAATATATACATACACAGAAATATAGATATGGATGGGAATTGGAAGACAGAGAAGAATTTCATGAAACAATATATGAGCAAGAGCCTATGGTGATGAAAGAAGAAGTTCAGGCTGCTTTGAAGGAAATGCAAAAAATAAGGCTCCAGGAATAGATGGTACAC
>NW_006399857.1:3661793-3671478 GCF_000299155.1 Elephantulus edwardii
CATGCTTTTTAGGGTGGAGGGACAGCGCAGGAGGAGAAGGCCCTCTATGAGGTGGATTGATTCAATAACTGAGCTAATCAGGATGGGAGTGTCAGAGACAGTGCGATTGGCACAGGACAGAGCAGAGTTTAGGGTTGTTGTACAAAGGGTCGCTATGAGTCGCAAGCGACTCGACGGTACATAACAACAACCACAACAACATACTTGTGTACATGCAATTTATATATGTGTATACTTTATGAATAATAATGTGTCATTATATCATAGGAAAAGTCATCAATAACCTGTGATATGGACATAACACAACTCTGCTCACTGAAACAGAGTAAGATTTGAACTATTTGCTGTAGAAGATCAAAGATTGCAGTCTTTAATATGGATTACAGTTCAACATCAAGAAAACAAAGATTCTAAACACCTGTCCAATAGACAGTATCATGATGGAGAAAGCATTAAGGTTGTTGATGATTTTGTCTTGCTCAGATCCACAATCAACACTCTTGGCACCAGCAGTGAGAAAACTAAAAGATGAGTTGCAATGGGAAAGTCTACTCTCAGAGATCTTTCTAGAGTAGTAAAGAGCAATTATATCCATCTAGAGACTAAGGTATTTCTTATCTAGGCTATGGACTTCTCAGTTCTTTACTATGGATCTGAGGCACACAGTTCAAGGCCACCAGCTGCTCTGAGGGAGAAGGATGGGCAATCTCCTCCTGTGCGATTAACTGCCTCTACAAACCCACCAGAGGGCCACCTATGGGTCAGTTTTGACTCGATGGTGCACAATCCAACAACATATATTTACACACAGTGTTAAAATTACCAAATATCACTAATGTCACTCACAAGCAAAATCTTGTTGATGATTATCCTAAAATGACTGGAACAGTACATCAAAGGAGAAATACTGATATTACTAGATACTTCACCAAAGAAAACATTCAAGTGATAAATGCATGAAGAAATGTTCAAAACCTTAGCTGTAAGGAGATGTAAATAAATACAACTATGAGATACCATGTCACACCAGTAATAGTAGCCAAGTTAAACAGAGAAAAAAATGATAAATGCTGGCAAGGTTATGGAGAGATTTGAATCTGTATTTGCTGCTAGTGGGAATGTAAAATGGTGCAACCACAATGGAAGTTGGTTAGATGCTTTCTCAAAAAGTTGGAAAAACAAATGTTATTTAACCCTGCCATGCCACTACTGGGAACATACCCTTAAGAAACCAAAACTGCCAACCAAACAGATATATACACATCCATGTTTATTGTTGTGTTATTTATAATAACAAAAAGATTGAAGTGACCCAAGTGACCATCAGCAGATGAATGGTAAGGGAAATTATAGTATATTAATACAATGGAATACTATGCGGCACTAAAAAACAATGAACCCATAAAACATTACAAAATATGAGAGACATTAGAGGACATCGTTATAAGTGAAATATTTCAATCACCAAAGGACAACATCACTGTTATAAAGCAGATTTACATGGGAGGTTGGAAGGAGAACAGGATAAGAGTGCATTGATAATGACTACTGTATTAGAACAGATGAAGGAATGATATATTTAAAAGGAAAATGTGATTAGGCATTATATATACTACAACAGCCCAGAGGTACGTCATTGCAAAGAAGACTTGGAGGAGTGGGGGGGGTAGGTAATTGTGCATCAATGAATTAATATTTTCTAAAAAGTGAACTGGAAGTGGGGGAAGGGAATAGAAGGGATAAAATGTGCAACAATTAATGAATGAAATTCTAAGTTCTCTGTAAACATTCATTAAAATCACAATTAAAATAAAATTTTTTTAAAAAAACTGAAAACAGCAACACAGAACTACCAGAAGTACAGGCTGAGTTTAGAAGAGGCCATGGCATTAGGGACATCATTGTCAATGATAGATGGATCTTGGCTGAAAGCAGAGAGTATCAGAAGAATGTCTATCTGTTTCACTGACAACACAAATGCCTTGTCTGCACAAATCACAAAAAGTTATAGCTAACTTTGAGAAGAATAGAAATCCCAGAACACCTGATTGTACTTATGTAAAACCTATATTTGGGCAAGGAGGCAGTTGTCACAACAAAGCAAAGAAACATTGCATGCTTCAAACTCAGGAAAGGAATGTGTCAGGAATGGATCCTGTCTCCATACCTTTTCAAACTATATGTGTAACAGATCATTCAGGAGGCTGATCTTTATGTGGAGGAATGTGGCATTGGAATTGGAGGAAGACTGATCAACAACTTGCGTTATACAGATAACATAACTTTGCTCACTGAAACTGAGGTAGACATAAAACATTTGCTGCAGGACAAAGATTGCTGTCTTTAATATACATTGAAGCTCAACATCAAGAAAACAAAGATTCTCACCACCAAGCCAATTGGCAGCACCATGACAGATAGAGAAGAGATTGAGATTTTCAACAATTTCAGCTTGCCTGGGTCCACCCACAATTAACACTCTTGGTACCAGCACCTAGGAAATCAAAAGATGAATTGGAGTGGGAAAAGTCAGCTGTGATGAACCTGTCCAGAGTGCTGAATACCAAGATGTCAGTCTAGAGGTGAAAGTGAGACTGATCCAGGCCATGGTCTTTGCAATTACTTGCTATACATAAGAAAGCTGGACAATGAATAAGGATGACAGAAGAAGAATTGAAGTTTTTTAGTTGTGGTGCTGAAAAATAGTATTAAACATATTGTGGATTGCCAAGAGAAGAAACAGGTTTTTTCTGGAGAAGGTGGTATCAATTTGCTTTATGGAGGCAATAATTCTGAAGCTCTGTCTCACATACTTTGCACAAGTTGCAAGGAGGGAACAATCCTTGGAGAAGGACATCATGCTTGGAATGGTGAAGGGACAATGCAAGAGAGGAAGACCCTGGATAAGATGGATTGACATAATGACTGGGCTAATAGGGGCAGGAGTTTGGAGAAAGTGAGATTGACTTAAGATAAGACATAGTTCAGAGCTATTGTGTATATGGTTGCTATGAGTCACAGATGACTCAGTGGCACACAACAACAAACAACACACACACACACACTCACATATATAGATTGAGGGGAAGTCTAATAGTGTCATTTGTACATAGTTACACAGCTCACTCAAAGGAACAGGTAAACTAGAAGTTGAATTTTCCAATGACTCCATGAGAGAGAGACAGACAGTGTTCTTCCACTAAGATTTATAGCTTCATATGCCAAATAGGGTGTCTCTAGATTTTTCAGTTAATTAGAAAACAATAAGCTTAGTTGAGTTTGTACCATGTATCATGGAGCAGTCCTATTCAGCTTTATAGGGTCACTGCGAATTAGAATCAATTCAATGGTAGTGGATTCTGTTTTTCATAGTGTGTGCTGGAACAGAATGGGGTAATACACCTGAGTTGCTTCTGTTCTAATAAAGAATAAAACCTTTAACATCACTTAGAGCAACTGGTTGGTGAGAATTGATTTTCAACTAAATTTCACTAGCTCTTTGAAACTAGATGCAATAATTTTAAATTGCAGCCTTCCATTTCAAAATTATTTCTGTCCATGGTCTGACAGAAACATAATAAAATAAGTGATTAGGGGAAAACTATTTTTGACAAGCTCTTCTAACTTTTGAGAAGTCCCAATTTATTTGTGCCGAGCTCTGCTTCCTCCTCAATCCATATGCCACTGAAATGTGTGCTATTTCTCTTAGCTCTTCAAGAAAATGCACAAGCATCTGTTTTTATGAATTAGAAAAAAACCTTAGGAATAGATATGCATGTGAGGTTCAATAGGCAATAATATTTGATCTTTACAAAAAATTATGCAATATTTTTACTTTTAATACTAAGTGACTATTATTTCATTCAATAGAAGGAGAAAAAGACATGTGCTTAGACTAATAAAAACAAAGAAAATATCTAAATGTTTTATGCTACTATGACAACTGAAAAATACAGATGTACCCTAAGTGTTGTAAAAGTAATGTCTGAAACCAGTATAAAATAAAAAATTATTAAAAAGACACAAAGAAGATTAAGAAAAATGCTGAGATAATAAAAGGAAAAATCTTCACATTTGAAATGTATTAATATGTCTATTCTTAAATATGAAAAAAGTGATATCTGAATTAAAAAAAAATATAGTGATCTGTTATTATCATTTAGTGTCATTGGGTAGGAATGAACTCATAGCTGAAATCCAGCGGGTTTTCAGATGCTGTCAATTCCTCAGGATATAATCACATTTATTATTTTTCCTCAGAGTGGCTGGTAAATGTGTCTTTAGATTGGTAGTGAGACTTTTTAGCCACTAAACCACCAAAGCTCCCTCTTCATTATCTATGGCTTTATATATTTCTCTAAAATTTAGACATTTAAAAACATTACATTTAAAAATTAAATTTAGTAGCTTAAGAAAAATTTAAATTTAGAAGCTTGAAAAAAGTGAATTTGGGAGCTCTCGTGGCCTAGTGGCAAGAAGCTGCACTGCAATCCCAGAGGAACAGGGTTCGAATCCACCAGATGCTCTGCCGGAGAAGGAGGTGCAATATCCTCCTGTACCAGTCAGATCTGATTTGACGGTACACGCACACAAAATAATAAAAAAAAAGTGAATTTATTATTTCTATTTTAAGAGTTCAGGCAAAGCTTAGGTGGATCCTCTAACTTAGTCTTCCTCTTGTTGTAATGAAGATATAAGCAAACTGGTAGGCATGTCACACTTTGGCTGAAAAAAAATTTGCTTCCAACACACGTGGCTGCTGGCAAGATTCATTCCTCAATCAAGCTGTTAGACTGAGGACATTAGTTTTTCATTGGCTGTTGGATGGAGACAATTCTCAGTTCCATAGCATGTGGATCTCTCTGCTATCTTGGATTGTCAAACTACACAATCTAAGAAAGAAATAATGTTTGCTGCAATTATAAAAGCCAAAATATTCTGCAGCCTTATCATTAACCTGAGAGCCTTTGTGAATATCTATGAATAGCAGGTATCACAAGAGATTGTAAATAATGGCTGAATTAACTTTGGTACACAAAAAAGTAGAAGTATTTCAATTTATCCCTCATTATCTTAATTCTATATGGATTGCCTCTCAAACTCAAGGAAAGAATATCTCATCACTGGACATTTTGAAAACAGCATGACAGAATGAGAAACAATTGAAATGATCAACAACTTTACCTTGGATCCACAATCAATTCCCTTGGTACCAGTATTCAAAAGATCAGGAGATATACTGCACTGGGAAAGCCTGCAGTCAGGAATATCTCCAAACTACTTAGGAGTAATGAAGACTAAGTTTTGCTGGTTTCAGGCTATGGCCCTTTAAATCACTTGCTATTTATCTGAAAGCTGGCTCATGAATTAAGGATGACAGAAAAAGAACTGATGCTTTGAACTGTGGTTTTGTAGAAGAGTACTGAATATTCCATAGATTATCCAAAGAACAAACAGATATGCCTTATAGAAAGTAAAATAAGAATGCTCTTTGGAGGTAAAGATTATAAAGCATCAACTCACATATTTTGAATATGTTTTTAGGAAAGGCAATCTTTAGAGAAAGACATCATGTTTGGAAAGGTGGAGAGTAAGCAAAACAGAAGACGACTCTCAATCAGGTGAACTGTGCCAGTAACTACTATACTGGGATTGAGTGTGTCAGAAATTGTGCAGATGACACAGGACAGGACAAGGTTTAAATCTGTTATCATGGCATCACTACAGATAGTAGTCGACAGCACCTAACAACAGCACTTAATGCTATTGAGTCAATTCCAACTGAGCAATTCTCTTTGAGTCCTTCTGTGGTCATAAATTTTAACAGGAGTAGACTATGAATTTTTCTCACAAAGTAAATTGTCTTTTGAGTTTTCATATTTGCAAGAGTCTAAATAGATTAGTTTTTTTATATCTTCTACACCAAAATATTACAAAAGCAAAGACTTAAAAGATGTTTGTTCTCTTCTAATTCCAAAAGTAAGAACTTCGAAATCAAGGTCAGCAGGAAGATGATTTTTTTGTTGTTGTTGTTTTGTTTTGTTTTTTGAACATGATCTTTTTAAGTGCTCTGGTGGAAGTAGCGTTCTACGTCTTTTCTGTATCATAGTGGACCTAGGAGTTCTTTGGCTTGTCTCTGCTTTCATCTGACTATTTTCTTTCTGTATTGGTCTCTGATTTTGCCTCTCTTTCATATTCTTTTTAGGAAACTAGTTATATTGGATTAAGGCCCAACTTCTTTTGATATGAGCCATGTTAATTCAACTAATAAAATTCTCTAAATAATATTTCCAAGTACTTTCATATTCACACTTACCAGGAAACTGGAAAATCTGCATGCCATTTTGAGGTTATAATTCAACATATAACTTAGATATATGTTACTTCTTCTTGTTCTTATGTGCCACCGAGTCGCTTGCAACTCATAGCAACCCTATGTACAACAACCCTAAACTCTACTCTGTCTTGTACCAGTCTCACTGTCTCCGACACACTCATCCTGATTACCTCAGTCACTGAATCAATCCACCGCCTAGAGGGCCTTTCCCTCCTGTGCTTGCCCTCCACCCTCCCAAGCATGATGTCCCTCTCCAAAGACGGATTCTACCCTGCAACATATCCAGAGTATGTCAGATGAAGCTTCAGAATCCTTGCCTCCAAAGAGCAGCCTGACTTTACCCTCTCCAGGATGAACTTGTTTGTTCTCCTAGCAGTCCATGGTATAATCAATACTCTTTTCCAGCATCATAGCTTAAAGGTATCAACTCTCCTATCATCGCTAGTCATTGTCCAGCATTTTGAATCATGAAGTGTTTCCTTACTCTGTACTGATGGCTGCTTCCTTGTTCAAGTACAGGTTTCACAGAAGCACAATCAAGTGTTCTGGGATTCCCATTCTTGTCAGAGTCAGCCACAGTTGGTTGTTATCCACACAGTCAAATAAATGTCTTTGCTTAGTCAATGAAATGCAGATAGACATTCCTCTGATACTCCCTGCTTTTAGCCAAGATCCACCTTATGTTACCTGTAATATCCCTAGTGCCACAGTCTCTTATAAACTCAGCGTTTACTTCAGGCAGTTCTCTATTGGTGTTCTGTTTCAATGGTTTTGGATTATCTTCAGCAGAATTGGGCTTGCATGTGATATCAATGATAATGTTCAATAATTTCCACACTCTGTTGGATCATCTTTCTTTGGGATGGGAACAAATAAAGATTTCTTCCAGTAAGTTAGCCAGGTGGCTGTCCTCTGGATTTCTTGGAACAACTTGGTGAGTACATCCAGGACAGCATCTGTTTGTTGAAATATGTTAATCGGCATGCCATCAATTCCTGGGGCCTTGTTTTTTGCCAGTTTTTTCAGAGCAGCTTGAACTTCTTCCTTCATAACCACAGGCTCTTACTCAGACATTGTTTCATAAAATTCTTCTCTGTAGTATTAGTAGGAAATTAAAATTAGGTGATAGAATTTTATGTTACTTTGATAAGAGATGTGTTAGGTACTGTCAAGTTGACTCCAACTGATAATGACTCTATGTCACAGAGACAAAGGTTAAAACTTTGCCTATTCCTATATATTTTCTAATATTCACCCTGCTTAAACACACTGTTACAGTCATTGTGTCAATTTATCTTCTTGAAGGATTTCCTCTCCTTCTCTGACTCTCCACTTTTCCAAGTGTGATGTTATTTTGAAGAACTGCCCCTTCTCAATAAATTGTACTAAGTATGTGAGATGTTTCAACATCCTTTTGTATAAGGAACACCCTGGCTGCATATCTTCCAAGATGTATTTGTTTGTTCTTTTGGAAGTCTTTGACATATTCAGTGTTTTCCCAATACCACAATTTAAAGATATCAATTCTTTTGTCTTCAAGACTTGTTACCCAACTTTCACGTTTTAAAGTAACTGAAAAAAAAAAACATAGCATGAGACAGTTGCGCATTAGTCTTTAAACTAGCATCTTGTTCTTCACGCTTTAAAAAAGAACCATGATAGTAGATTTGTCTAATGTGATAGATCTTTTAACTGCTTGAATACTTCCATCTGTGTTTTGATGATAGATACTAAGTAAAATTAAATTGCATGATGTTACGTTTAGTTATGAGAGACCTTTTTTTCTTAATGTGTAGGTAAGAGGAATCAGTAACAAGAATTGGATGACTATTACAAAAAGAAAGCAGACAAGTTTAATGTTCTGCTTATTCGTGTCTCCTAAAGAAGATTGGTAGATCTCTAAGTAGAAAATAAGAGTTTAGAGGGTCTCAGAATAGTTTGGCTTTATCAGATTTATTCACATAGATTATTATTGTGTTACTGTTGTTATGTATATTTAGTTGGATCTGGCTCATAATTGACCTTCCTCTGGATTTTCAGAGGCTATAAATCTCATGATAAGAGATTGTCCACATTTCTCCTGTGAAGAAACAGATGAATTCAAATTGCATGCCTTTGGGTTGGCAGAACAATTTCTTACCATCTCTCATAGATTATTGCAGGTTATTTAAATAATTTGACTTTCATCTTATTTAAAAGAGGAGAACTCAACAGAAATGTTTTATTAGAAATATTGTAAAATCTAAATATTGCAATGAAGGGAAGTCTCTATCCTGAAGGGCTGTGGATTGAAGTATTTTTAAAAGAGACAATTTAGAGCATATATTTAAGGACAAAAGTGATTCATCATAAAATGATATTTCAGAAAAAGATTGCCAATGTAATTTAGAAAGACAGTATTTCAAGGACAAGTGAAAGAGTTGACCTTAAAGAATGTTAAGATTAAACAACTCATTATAACAGGAGGAATAGTAGAATGTGTACGTGAGATTTGTTTTAACAAATGAAATGACAGAAGAGTATTTGTTCACATTTTACAGAAGTAACACTTCAATTTTTCAGGTTTTTTTCTTCATATGTTTTAACTCTACACTTCTTGAATGAGAGTTCCCCTATTTTTTGTACTCTTAAAGCCTATGATATACTAAAAAACAGAAAAAGTAATCTTAATTTGTATAATGACTGTCACGATGAATTAAAATACAGTGGAGATTTTGAGTATGATGCAGATTCAATAAAATATCATGTCAACCTCGACAAAGTAGCTCTCAAATGTTATTTTGCAGATAGATGGGATATTAGAAATACTTTCAATTGAAACCATGAAATACAGTATCAGGATATTTAGTGTCTATGTCTTCCCTCTTCATGCTAGTTATACTAAAATGACTCTTAAAACAAAAAAACACAGTAATTTATTAATACTTATGGGAAGTGTATATAGTATAGGACATAGGAAATGGCACTGCTTAACCCAAAGCAGAAATTCTATGAATTCTGAGAATTTGAATTCATCAGTAACTCCACAGTAAAATTATAGAAATTCTCCTGCATTGTAATGTACAGTCTTTGGGAAAAACCAATGCGTGGCAGGTTATGAGGAAATTATAACTTTATGGAAATGATTTTGAGGTACTGAGTTTTAAAATGGTGATGATTAAATTAAGGAGTTGTGTTATGTTTTCTGAGGAAAAGTTTATCAGAACTAACACTCTTACATTGGGACAGCAGGTTTATTTATAATTTTTCACATTGTTTCAATTTATTAAAGTTATAAAGAAAAAGAAAAATTAAATATTTAAAATTTTAGTGTATAAAATTAGAAATATAAGTATTGAATAAAAGTAC